>NC_056041.1:12340144-12591124 GCF_004379255.2 Salvia splendens
CCTCGGATTTCTTTGTCACCAGACTCACCACCATTCCATTATTTCCCAATTTCCATCTCTCTCTCTCTCTCTAAACTAAAGGCTAAAGCAGCATGGGTGGCGCCGACGAGGAGTGGGTCAAAGCCGCCTTGACAGACGACACGATGGTGGTGGAGCTCCTGGTGCGCCTCCACGCCTCCGCGCCGTCGCCTCCGCCCCCGCCCGTCTTGGTGTGGACCGTCCGCCAGCGCCGGTCGAGGCCCGCCGCCACCAGGAAGCCAGCTCAGAGCCAGCGAGCTAGCCCTAGCACGCCGCTCTGCTGGACCGGCGGCGGCACATCCCTCAGCGGTGGATCTGGCGGAGCCGGCGGCGGCGGCTCCGAGGAGTCCAGCAGGCCACACACCCAGAAACTCTCCACCGACGTGAGATCTAAGGTTTGTATACGATGCCGATGATGCATCGCCGTCCGCGCATTGCTAAATCGTTTGAATTCATAATACTGTACATCCAGTTTTCCGGCAGCCGGCGCCGATTGGCTGCGGTTTCGGTTTTTTATTGAAGGAGGAAAGTGTGTCGTGGCAGTTGCCATTCGGTGGGTTTAGTAAATTGACCGCGCTACCCCTGTGGAATACGGTTATTTACTGCCACGCTCCTGGAATAAGTCAGAATGACTTTGATTCCATTGTTGGCTTCTTCCCCACTTCACCTGTCACCGTTTTTTTGGGTTTCGGAAACCGACAAGTGTGCCCATCGGGGGGTACTTTTGTCATTTCATTCTCCTCCCGGCGCCGGTTCTTTCACCGGTCAGGATCCCCCCATCTTTTGGGCTCTTCCCAATCTCATCCTCTCTTTTTGGATTTTTCAGAAAACGATAAAATTCGGCATCGTTGTTTTAACTTGAATTTCCAATTTTAACGCGTGAATATTGAACTCTCCAATTTTTCACCTCGCCTCATTATTATGCTTCTTGTCGTCGCACACCTTGATCATGTCCTGAATTTACTAAAATGACCCTCCACCTTAAGGGGCAGTTCCGTCAATTTCGTACCTTTTTACTGCCTATTTTAAGGTGTTGTGCGGATTGCTCGATTGCGATTTGAAATACTAGAAGTTGTTATCTTACTCCATTTGATTGGAGGGTGTCTGAGTTCACTGTTTACAGTCAGCAATTTTCTCTGGTCAAATGATTAATCAGGCTTCTGTTAGCAATGTTACGGATGAGGGGCATATCGGTCAATTCGTGTGGTGGGGGTACCCACCCCCTTGTTAAGCGGTGGCGTGTTTTCGTGGCAAATAGGTCTCTGCGTTTGAAGTTTGGTGAGAGCGTTGTTAGTGGTTGTGCACTTTATGTAAAAGCCCTTTTTTTATAAGTAAAATTAGGGAAAAGGGGGGTTGCGATTCGGTGCGGCGGGAGCATTGTGTCCATTTCAGACCTCCTTGTCTTTTACATCCAATCATTCTGTGCCAATTGTACAGCAGGAAAGCGAACTTCCCTAGGCACCACCACACAACTGTACTTTGTGTCATGTCTCTTTTATTTGCCGCCTCAAATTTTAAAAATTTATAATTCTAGAATAAATACAATCTTCTTGAAAACAAACTACCTACTACTATTAGTTATTTCTCGTGGAAATCATGGCTCCACATTGAATGTAATTTGAATCTTTATGTTGTCTGGAAAATACTGTGTGAGAAAAGTATGAATTGGTGGAGAAAAATTGTAAGAAGAGGGATGATATGGGTGGGTTTAGGTTTGTGGTTGGGGGTTTGTGTGTGTGTGTTTAGATAACTAGTTAGTTCACCAGTTTCAGATTCTGTTAGCTTATACTGGAATAGAAAATCAAAGTATTGAGAACTAGACTTGTTGTGTACTGGTTTCTCTTCAACTTCACTCACACATTCAACTTTGCTTTATTTTTCTATTATAGTATCATATTTCTTCCTCTTATTTTCTTGGCTGTAGATTGTGTTTAGTAGTTTGACGGCTGGCGTGCTGAGTTGAGCATTGAGCTATAAAAAACTTAGCCATCTCGGCTAAAGTTGACGCATTAGGTTTGTCGAACAATATGATCTATGTTGCCCCCTTCTGCACTAACTCGGAGGTCATTGAGTTGTACTGTTATTCCATTACTTTTTACCAACAAGTACAGTTATTTCCGATGTGCACCTGTTTTGGAATGGGTAAAGATAATTTTGGAATACTTGCGATTCGAGTCAATATCCTTGTTTGTTTAGGATATTTCCATCTTTACCTGTCCTTGGATTCTTGTTCATCATATGTGCTGAATATCTATATTCCGTCATCAGCAGACTTTAATTTTGAACTGATTGTTTTGTGTTTTATCTTTTTGCAGCTTAATGGTGATAGTGGCAAATCCATCTCAAAGAGGTCAAGAAAGAAGAAGGTAAACATATTGGGTTTCATTAAGCTGTAAAAGGGAATGCAGTGACTGAACCTGCATCTTCCTGTCAAATAATTTGCCTACAGAACATGAGCTACCATAAATGTTAAAACTCCATGGCAAGGCACGTCTTCACTTTTTGATACGATTGTGCCATCTAATTATTATGAGAAAGAACTAGAGAAATCTCCTTCATCACTTACATGTTCCATTTACTAGTACGTGCATATTGTACTATTACTTGTGGGCACATGGAACAATATGTGAATCTATTATTATGTCGGCCCTTTTGTGTGGCTCTAACCAATTTACTTCTTCCCCTGTTGTTCACAGACCTTAACGGAACTAAAAGACGAAGAGAACTCATTGCTAAAGGAGAGAAGAAACTTGAAGAGAGTAAGTACTAAGTACCCAACTTATTCCCCATGATTGTGATTGAAAAATTTTGTTGATGTTTGCTGCTCAATGCTGACATCTGCCCCCATTATTCGCTTCTCAGGATATTGCTGCATTACGCATTAATTTGGAGGAACAAATAGCTAAAAATGAGAACTTGAAGAGAATAAAGGTGCATCTACATTCTTCACCTATTCAATCCTCGTCTCTGTTTGCTGTTAACCTGTTATGTTGGTTCGTTGTGTCTCCGGTGATTTCTGCTTCTTAAACTTTAGTTGAATCTATCAATCTATCGCCTTGTGCAACCAAACAGACCATTCACGTATTTCTCGTCATTATGAGACAGAATTTCAGATGTCATGTTGGTGGTTTTGACTCTGTAGAAGTTCAATTTATTCCCATATCCCTTTCTGTTTCTCCTTGAACAAAAGCTCCAACGTCCCTCCCCTTCTCTCCTTGAATCTTGTATTTGTCTCAGACAACGGCATTAGCTGTTTTCTTATTTCGAAAAACTAATGTCCCTTGTCTATGCAGATCGAGTTGCAACCCCTACTTGATGCAGAAACGGTATTTTCAACCAAGGAACCAGTTTCAGACAACCAGCTGCATCCAGACGGTCCCGCCATTACGCCACCACTAATCTCAGACAAAGCCGTGGCACTACACTCAAATGACTGCCCTACATCACCTATTAAAGATGCCACAACTAGTCATGCTTTTATGCTTCCTGATCTAAACATGCCCTTCGAGGATGCCTGCCCTGATGTACTCTGCAGTGTCAGCTAAACCGGACAGTTAGGTTATACTCCCCTACTAAGTCAGACGAAAAACATAACGAGTGACACATATACTAAATAAGGGCTAACCTTGCTTTAGGACAAAGTGTAATGTAACTGTATGATAGTGCCAATCAAACAATACATGTTTGACCAAAGTGTCTTGTTGTAGTTAGGATCTATTCTTTTTTTTGTTTACTTATGGATGAAGAGAAGTTCCGAGGTTAAGTTTAGATCACAACTCTTGTTATGGAGCCAACTTTTTGGATCTGTAATTTGCTTGTCTGCTGCGTAGAGCATACCCGTCCCCTGTGCCCATGTTTCTGCTCCCATCGTGTGTTCAGGGGCGTTTGGAGATGAGATGTAAACATCTCATGTAATAGCTAGATGTACATAGGTTGTCTTTTCTAGGGAAGACTTTGGAGCAGTTTACTCACATATGTTGTCTTTACCTATGAGATTGTAGCCCTCTTGAAGCATGTTTTAGATCCAAGAGAGAGATATTGGACATGAATACATGAATATTTTCAGTGCATCTCTTTTTTTACTCAACTCTTTATATTCAATGTCTCACTAATTATGTAGGAAAAGTATCTCTCCTTCTCAGTTGCTTATGATATTCTCTCTATATTTTGTTTGTCAGTGCCATGATATTGAGATATATAGTTGACTCGACTAATCTGCTATTTTCACAATTCTAGACCTACATAAAAATGCAAAATGAGGACTTACAAGAATCTTGGATTTGTGGAGGGATTCAAACAAAGTATACATATATATGGTCGGACTTTGCTCAATATGTTAATTTGTTGAAATCTGTAAATTTTTTGATCAACTTGAAACTAGTATATATGAGACCGTGTTGTAGGTAAGATATAATCAACAATGTATTCTAATAACCAGTAACCACAATGTTTTTAACTTAAAGTAGGCCACATATGACATATCTGCATGTATGTGATATACGCATAGAAATTGGGAGTGTGACTTAAAAAATGACTATCTGCAACTTTACAAAAAAAAACATGAGATCTGATTCTTCTCCTTTAATTTGCTATATTCTCAACAATGAAAAACTAATCCACTAACCCTTGTTGGTAAAATGATATTCCATGTGTTCCATCAGTTTTGTCACACTAATGTCTGATTTATTTTCAAGAACATAATTAGTCATGCCGCCCTCTTCTTCTATCAAACTTAATTTACGGCCCGTGCAAAATTAGAAATACTTTCTTTAGAGGTGATTACAGATAGTTGTCCATATATTCTTTAACAGCATTGATCAATTGATCAATTTTATAATATGCTAATTTTACTTTTAATTAACCTTTAGGTGGCTTTAAACAATTCCAAATCAGTGCCATTAACTTTTGCAATAGGCCCAGCCAAATTTCAATCCCTTTTTAGTAAAATTAAAATTCAATTTAATCATTTTTATTATTCTAGTTTTATATTTTTATTTACATTTTAAAAATTCTTAAATAAAATATTAGAGATAATAAATATGGCCTGATTAAAATTTGAACAACTAGAAAATGAAAATCTTTATTGGTAACATTTTAAAAAAGGATGCGTAAGGAGTGGAGTAAGGGATATATATAGATAATTTTTTATATATTTAAAATATGCACCAATAAGAAAAGCAGTCAGTAATAATAAATAAAATTACTGTAATAAACATAATAAAATAAAATAAAAAAGGCAATGTGACGGTCTGATGCATTCAAGGCTGAAAATGTGATGGCCATCTCACAAACTTAAAATGGCGCCGCGAATACGAATGGCCTTAACACAAGAAAATATATCCACACAAAATAATTGTAATTAAACGATTTTATAAAGCAAATTTATGTGAAAAAAATATTAATCTAGAAGTTGCTAGTTTAAAACTCAAATACTCATGACTGAGTACACTAGGTAGCTAAAGGCCACGCAGTACAAACTCTGGAGATTCAGTAGGCATATCCCTAATGAAGTTTCATTGAAACGTGTCGACCACCATTTTAGTGATTATATTCAACCTGCATGAGATCATATACTTCCACAATCAACATCATACTTACCTAAACACATACGTAGCCCGTAGGAGTACAATATTTTAGTACATTTAATATTAGGATATACTCCTACATAATAACATGATAATCCCTACTAATTAAACTACATAAGGCTAATTAATTAGGAGTACTAGTAGTTTTTACGTTGGGGAAAAGGGAGTTGGAGTTTTTACATTAAGACCCTTGTTTTCTTGCTGAAACCTCCATTTTCAAGCTCCAAACCAACGTCGTCTTCTTCTGTAGTGATGGGGTACGTACTAAACAAGCCCAATAGCAGTGACGGCCCATCAGCCCAAAGCCCAAGGAAGAGTATCAGTTCGGCATTACCAAAGAGTTCGGCCCCAGCCTACAGCTCGGTAAAAGCCGACCAATCAGTTCGGCATTACCAAAGAGTTCGGCCCCAGCCTACAGCTCGGTAAAAGCCGACCAATCAAGCCCTACTCTCAGATCGGCAAAAGCTGCTCGGCAATAGTTCAGCAGTTCGGTCTCAGTATTCGACCGAACTGGGAGATAGTGGACCCATGCAGGATCTCATGACCACTACACGATCTATTTAGTGGTGTCAAATCATGCAGGATCTCATGCGGGATAAGCGGACCAAACAAAGAGGTAGTGGACCCATGCAGGATCTCCATGACCTCCACGACATCCACAACCATCATTAGTGGTGATGCAAGCCACGATCTTAGTTCAATGTATAAATAGAACTTAGATCAGATAGACTGGGGTTAAGTTCTCTAGAGATCAAATATCAAATAGCAAGTCTGTATTGTAAGCTGTAGAAAACAGATCAAGCAATACAACTCTGCCCTCTTTTCTTCCCGTGGACGTAGATTTACCTCAGTAAATCGAACCACGTAAATCTCTGTGTCGTGATCTGTATTTTCCAGCATTCATCACCATCAAAAATTCGCCGAACCATCACTGGTGCCGTCTGTGGGAAACAGAGAACCAAATTTGTGATAAAGCGAATTTTTGACCCTTTTTCCACCCCAAAAAAATGCATACCAGATCACATACTACCCGTAATACCGTTCGTGAAAACCATGAGAAAGCTAGTCCAGCCCGCAGGTCCGGAAAACAGCCTCGGGAGACATCTACTTCCAGTTTTCACGATGAAGGAACAAGCCGCTCAAAAGGTCCACACACCGAGTCTTCCCAGCAGCCTGATTTGAATGAGGCTGTCAAGCTGTTCTTGGCTGAGAAGCAGGATGAGTTCTTAGCCTTCCTGCAAAAGAGCCAAGAGCCGAAGACGAAAACGGTGGATTCTCCTTCCTCATCCAGACATGAAAGTCACTACCGCAGTAGTGCCGTGTCTTCCAGGAAGAAGAATCCTCAACCCCGACATGTTCCTGTTCCTCCTCGGTACCGGAATCACAGGAGATCTCCATCTCCTCCATACCGAAGAGATGTCGGGTTCGCCATGTACGGAGCATTGAAGACTCCGTTCTCGGACGATATCACCCGAACTTCCTTGCCACAGAACTACCGAACTCCGTCGATGACTTATGACGGGTTAGTGAATCCTCATGACTTCCTGGGACGCTATCAGTATAATATGGTGAACCAGGGTCTCAATGAGGTCCATATGTGCAAGCTGTTTCCCGAGCTGCTTATCGGGAACGCAAGAAGGTGGTTCGATAGCCTCCCCCAAAGAAGCATTAGATCTTACCGAGATCTAATGGATGCCTTCCACAGGAGGTTCTTTCAGAAAGCGGAAGCCCGAAGCACTTCGGCTCAGCTGCTTTCTATACGTCAAGGTCGTGACGAAAAGATCATCGACTTTATGGCAAGATTCCACAAGGAATGCCTACAAGTAGATGATCTCAATGATCTACTTGTCATTTCGGCATTCCAAAATGGAATCCTGCCCGGAGCTCTCTACAGAAAGCTCGTGGAATGCAGTCCGCAAACAGCTCAAGAGATGTGGGACATTGCGGACCAGTTTTCTCGTGCCGATGAGGCAGACCGTCGAAAACGGTCTTTAGACAGCTCATCTAGAGAAGACAAAAAGAAGCCCGATCATAGCGATCAGAGGCTTCCTCGCCGAACTCCTTCCCCACTAAAGGAGGGATAGCGGTCATCCGAGGTGATCAAAAAAGAGCAAGAGTGTTTGCAGATTGCGCTTAAAAGTGCCGAGCAATCAGATCGGCACCATCAAGCATAGCAATCACAGCAGCCGGAGTCAGAGGCAGGCGAAATGACCGAAGTCACACCGGAGCCGAACTCGATGGTGTACGGCACTGAAGCCGTGATTCCGGTTGAGATCGGCGTACCCAGTCCCCGAACTCTAAATTTCTCCTCAGAAATGAATGATGACGGACTGAGAGCCGAACTAGATCTTGCCGAAGAAAGAAGAGAATTGGCCTGCATAAAAGCAGCCAAGTACAAGGAGCAAGTAGCCCGGTATTATAACCAAAGGGTGAAAAAGCTGCAATTTCAAGTGGGAGATCTCGTCTTGAGAAACAACGAAGTAAGCCGAGCAGAAAAGCTGGGCAAACTCGAACCCACATGGGAAGGTCCATATCGGGTGTCAGAAGTCCTCGGCAAAGGGTCTTACAAATTGACTCACATGTCAGGAGAACAAGCACCCCGAACATGGTACATTTCCAACCTCATGAAGTTCCATTTGTAAGAGACAGTCCGGTCAGTCAGTCTTGTGTCTAGTTCGGTCCTAGGGGTATGTGCTTTCTTTGTTTTTTACTTGCGTTTTGTTTGTCTATATGCGTTTTGTTTGTCTATGTGCGTTTTGTCTGTCTGTGTGTGTGTCGTCTCTTACAAATGTTACTGAGGTATCTTGTTCTTCAAAGGCTGATCCCCTTTTTAGAACATATATAAGCCAACGATTGTGAGTCCAAGCTTCTAAGGAGGATACAAGACCACAATTCAGCTTAAAAAACAAGCAGTTCGTCTGAAACGAACTGCAACAATAAGCCAACGATTGTGAGTCCAAGCTTCTAAGGAGGATACAAGACCACAATTCAGCTTAAAAACAAGCAGTTCGTCTGAAACGAACTGCAACAATAAGCCAACGATTGTGAGTCCAAGCTTCTAAGGAGGATACAAGACCACAATTCGGCTTAAGAAACAAGCAGTTCGTCTGAAACGAACTGCAACAAAGGGAAAGTCCGATCCACGCGATAAAACTCGCCGAATTAGGACAAGGGAAAGTCCGATCCACGCGATAAAACTCGCCGAATTAGGACAAGGGAAAGTCCGATCCAAGCGATAAAACTCGCCAAATTAGGACATAAGCTTAGTCCGGTCAAAGAAATTTACTTCATAAGACCAAAGACGAGTCCGGTCAAAGAAGTTTACTTCATAAAGACCAAAGACGAGTCCGGTCAAAGAAGTTTATTTCATAAGACCGAGGACCAAGTCCGGTCAAAGAAGTTTACTTCATAAGACCGAGGACAAGTACGATGAAATTATTTCGCTGAGCTGTTAATACGCAGTGTTAGAAGCGAAATGAAAATTTCATTTATTAAATCTTGTTCGGCATACAACTCCGCTACCCTACAAAATGGCGTTACGCTATTACAAAGGACTATTCTACTGTCCCTGGTTGCTAAAGTTGAGCCATCTATTCACAAAATCCTCGTGAAGCCGAGTTCGGGCGTTCTCGGCAGCCGAAGAATAAGCAGGTCGACGAGATGCTCTAATCGACCTACCGCCTCTTCCCTGAGCCCGGGAAGCTCTAGCACCTCGGCGGCGAAGAGTCTCTTCACGAAGCATTTGTTGATCTTGCTCACTCATAATCACAGCTCCTCTACGAACTTCAGTCCGTCCTTGTCTTGACGTTTCCGGTTGCTCCTGAGTCCGTTCTCGTCTTGACGTTTCCGGCTGTTCCTGAGTTCGTTGCTGACTTGGAGTAGGGTTTTGAGCAAGTGAATCAGGGGTTTGAGCTAGAGTGTGGCCATCTGTTGGCGGGAAATGCCTAAGGAATCTCTCGATTGAGGGACGCCGGGAAAGAATGATGTCGTACCGAGAAGCCCAGCGCCGCAATGATTTCACGACTTGTTGGCAAGCCGAGCTCTCCAGCGCATTGTTCCTCCGGAGTACATGATATTCCTCCCACAGTTCGTCAACTCGTTCCTGAACTTCAGAGATGGTCATTCCCCCGCGCCTGCAGATGAAATCCTCATACGCAGTCCTCTCAGCGACGGCAGTGTTCAGCTCGGCCTCCAGATCTTTCTTTTCGGACTCTAAGTCCTTATTGTCGGCCTCCAGCTTCACTAAACAAGCCAAGAGTTCGTCATTCTTCACCTGGTCAGCTATGGCTCTTTTCTCAGCTTCGTCTAAAGCCGAAGAGTACAGCCGCTTCCAGTGAAGTACCTCCAGCTCCTTAAAAGAGTTCAGAATATAGAGCAGCTATGTCAGTTCGGCATTTCAGATTACTGAGCAGGTAGTAAACCACAACAGGAGTAAAAGAGAGTACGAAAGGCTATACGAAGACACAAGAGCAGAAAGAAGAATTTTTTCATTCATAAGAAAAAATTTTTCTACACAAGGGCTTCAAAGCCGTTTTACAAGAAGGAAGAAACTAAACTAAGAGAAGGGAGACGAAATCTTACTCCGCCAGCTTCGTCTCCGCCTTCTCGGTGAGGTTCAGCTTCCTTCTCCTTGTCTGCTTCAGCTTCAGCCTCGGCCTCCCTGCTCTCCCCAGCCTGCTCGGCGCCACCATAGCCGATCTGCTGCGCCTCCTGCTCGGCCTGCTCATCGCCGGTCTGCCGCTCATGCTGCTCGGTCTCACCCTCTCCGTGGAAAATTGGAGCGGGTGAAACTGACCCTATGGAGGCAAAGATAGCCTCCATATTCTCATCGCGGTCAGCTCGGCAACTACGAACTTGGTCTGCAGAAAGCAGGACCGAGGACGAAGCAAGCTCCTCAAGCACCGGCAGACTCTGAAGCCGAGCTGCTATCTCTCGGCCGTACAGCGGCAGGATGACTTCGGGACCCTGCTCGGCTTTATCGGTCATCAGTTTCAGCAGATCACCGACAAAGGCCGAAAATTGGTTGCTCAGAAAGAGTTTCTCCGCGAAAGCACGGAGAACCTCTCCTTGGGCAACCACGGCGGCAGCATCCCTCCGTTTCGTCTGCTCTCGCTGGATGACGAGCTGGTTTTTGGCAAACTGAGCTTCATCTTGGGCCGAAATCCTAGCAGCTCTGGCTTTCTCAAAGTTTGCCTCAGCCTGCTCGGCCCGATGACAAGCAGCCGCCAACTTCCTCTGCATCTCAGCATAGTCGTTGGACGCTTTGGAGAGTTCGACGGCGACGAGCTTGGAGAGCATATCGTTCCTCTGAAAATGGAAAAAGGAAAAAGTCAACCGAGGGGCCACAAAAAATACAGAAAAAAAAGCAAGGCCAGAAAATCAAGAAGAGAATTCACCTCGGCGAAGTCCGTGGCCATAAAAATGGCTCACAGATATGTTCCGAAGGAGGCGCCAAGACCACGTCTTTCTCTGGCGCTCTTGGGGGCTTCTGGGTCTTCCCCTTCCTACTTGCCGAAGTCGACTCCGGCTTCTTCGGATCCGAAGAGGTCTTTTGCCTCTTCGGATTCTTCTCGGCATCAGACGCCGAGCTGGTGGTTTTCGGCCTCTCCGGCTCCTTGGACTCAGAGGATTGGCGACTGAGCTTATTTAGCATGTTCACTGCCGAAAAGCAAGGAAACAAGGTTAGTTTTCGCCGCTAAAAGCAGTAAAGCATAAAAAGAAATCCTCACCCTCAGTTTCTTCGTCCGAAGACGAGATATTGAACACGAGGTCGCCCTTGACGAGCTCAGTTTCCGAGTACTGTTTCCTAATCATAGGAATCTTATTGAGCTCGCCCTCGAGCTCGGCCAACGGTTCTAACCGAGGATGAGGAATCACGGACTTCGGCCCTCTCCAGGGAAAGCCCGGAGCCGCTGTCCTATTATAAAAAAAGAAGCGGTTTTGCCATTTCGGCCATTTGGTTTTGCAGAAGGCCCTAAAAGGCTGTAAAGGGATCAAGTAAAACCAAGATCCCTTCCTTTTAAACTGGAAAAAATTAAGGATTGCCCTCAGAGACAGATCCTTATCTAGCCTACGCAGTTCGGCAGCAAAGGCCGATAAGTGCCTCCAAGAGTTCGGAGTCACCTGACCTAAAGGGAGTTGAAAAAAAATCTAGCAGCTCTACAAAGGCAGGGGGAAGAGGGAAACGAAGCCCGCATTCCAAGCCGGCTTCGTAAACGGTGGCATAACCCTTCGGCGGCTCGTTAGCCCTATGATCGTCGTCGGGAACTACCGCCTTCCCCCTGGGAAGAAGATATTTTTCGTATATGGATATCACAGTATCCTTACTCAAGATGCTGTGAAAATACTCTACGGTCTTCTCCCCGGATTCTTTCCGGCTAGAAGACCCCTTATCCCCTTTCCTACCGCTACCTGACTCAGAAGAAGAAGAAGACATAGTTCTTACTCTTTGAAAGTTTGAAGAAATTCTGAAGAAACTCTTGAAAGCGGAAGGAAATTTTTACGCAAAAGAGAGAGGATGCAGAAGAAGCAATAGCAAAAGTATTCAAATGATGAAGAAAGGACGTATTTATCAGATTCGGAGAAGATTTCAAAATCATCGCACCGTTTCGAATCCCACCTTTTCAGGATTCAACGGCCGGATTTTACTGTCGCATTTAATGCAGTCACGCGCAAGGCACGTCCCCTGACGTCAGCCTCCCCCGTACCTTTATCCAGAATGCCGAAGTGACTCGCTACGCCGAAGTGATTCACTTCGCTTTTCGGGGGGGGTAGTGATGGGGTACGTACTAAACAAGCCCAATAGCAGTGACGGCCCATCAGCCCAAAGCCCAAGGAAGAGTATCAGTTCGGCATTACCAAAGAGTTCGGCCCCAGCCTACAGCTCGGTAAAAGCCGACCAATCAGTTCGGCATTACCAAAGAGTTCGGCCCCCAGCCTACAGCTCGGTAAAAGCCGACCAATCAAGCCCTACTCTCAGATCGGCAAAAGCTGCTCGGCAATAGTTCAGCAGTTCGGTCTCAGTATTCGACCGAACTGGGAGATAGTGGACCCATGCAGGATCTCATGACCACTACACGATCTATTTAGTGGTGTCAAATCATGCAGGATCTCATGCGGGATAAGCGGACCAAACAAAGAGGTAGTGGACCCATGCAGGATCTCCATGACCTCCACGACATCCACAACCATCATTAGTGGTGATGCAAGCCACGATCTTAGTTCAATGTATAAATAGAACTTAGATCAGATAGACTGGGGTTAAGTTCTCTAGAGATCAAATATCAAATAGCAAGTCTGTATTGTAAGCTGTAGAAAACAGATCAAGCAATACAACTCTGCCCTCTTTTCTTCCCGTGGACGTAGATTTACCTCAGTAAATCGAACCACGTAAATCTCTGTGTCGTGATCTGTATTTTCCAGCATTCATCACCATCAAAAATTCGTCGGGAACTACCGCATTCCCCCTGGGAAGAAGATATTTTTCGTATATGGATATCACAGTATCCTTACTCAAGATGCTGTGAAAATACTCTACGGTCTTCTCCCCGGATTCTTTCCGGCTAGAAGACCCCTTATCCCCTTTCCTACCGCTACCTGACTCAGAAAAAGAAGAAGACATAGTTCTTACTCTTTGAAAGTTTGAAGAAATTCTGAAGAAACTCTTGAAAGCGGAAGGAAATTTTTACGCAAAAGAGAGAGGATGCAGAAGAAGCAATAGCAAAAGTATTCAAATGATGAAGAAAGGACGTATTTATCAGATTCGGAGAAGATTTCAAAATCATCGCACCGTTTCGAATCCCACCTTTTCAGGATTCAACGGCCGGATTTTACTGTCGCATTTAATGCAGTCACGCGCAAGGCACGTCCCCTGACGTCAGCCTCCCCCGTACCTTTATCCAGAATGCCGAAGTGACTCGCTACGCCGAAGTGATTCACTTCGCTTTTCGGGGGGGTAGTGATGGGGTACGTACTAAACAAGCCCAATAGCAGTGACGGCCCATCAGCCCAAAGCCCAAGGAAGAGTATCAGTTCGGCATTACCAAAGAGTTCGGCCCCAGCCTACAGCTCGGTAAAAGCCGACCAATCAGTTCGGCATTACCAAAGAGTTCGGCCCCAGCCTACAGCTCGGTAAAAGCCGACCAATCAAGCCCTACTCTCAGATCGGCAAAAGCTGCTCGGCAATAGTTCAGCAGTTCGGTCTCAGTATTCGACCGAACTGGGAGGATAGTGGACCCATGCAGGATCTCATGACCACTACACGATCTATTTAGTGGTGTCAAATCATGCAGGATCTCATGCGGGATAAGCGGACCAAACAAAGAGGTAGTGGACCCATGCAGGATCTCCATGACCTCCACGACATCCACAACCATCATTAGTGGTGATGCAAGCCACGATCTTAGTTCAATGTATAAATAGAACTTAGATCAGATAGACTGGGGTTAAGTTCTCTAGAGATCAAATATCAAATAGCAAGTCTGTATTGTAAGCTGTAGAAAACAGATCAAGCAATACAACTCTGCCCTCTTTTCTTCCCGTGGACGTAGATTTACCTCAGTAAATCGAACCACGTAAATCTCTGTGTCGTGATCTGTATTTTCCAGCATTCATCACCATCAAAAATTCGCCGAACCATCATGTAGCATCAGTGGCGAAATTAGGGTTGAATAGATGAGCAGCACTCGTCACCACCGAGCATTTCCCTCTAATTTTCCGATCAGAGCAAGAGCTTGATGGCGATGGCGATGGCGATGGCAGGATTGGAGGAATCTGGAAATTCGTCCTCGCCGAGGAGCCTTTCATCCGCCTGGCCGCGGCGTCGTAGGCGCGAGCCGCCTCCTCCGCCGTGTCGAAGGTGCCGAGCCAGTGGCGGCACCGCCCTATCCGGTCGCGTATCTCGGCAGACCACCTCCCCCAAGGGCGCCTCCTCACTCCTCGATAACTGCTGCCCTTTCTCTGATTACTAATAATATCTCCCTCTAATTTCTTCTCCCCAAAGAGGACTCTCTCTCAATGAAAGCACCAATTGATAAGGGTATTTCCCTTATCACGATGCCGGAGACGATAAACAAGAAGTCCCGGGAGGCGGAATCCCGTCGACAACTCAAGGTTTAAACGAAGTACTAAAATAAAACAGAAAGAAGCGTAAATTCATGTATTCATTGATTGATCGGAAGAGAATCACAATAGCCCTATTTATAATACTAATACTAACTTAATGAGCAAGAAAATAGATATCATAAAGATACGGTAAATCAAAATAACTAATTAATAAAGATATGAGGATCTTCAAATGGATATGCACGTATCAACTCCCCCACGATTAAAATCCACCTTGTCCTCAAGGTGGGAACCACGAAGCAACTAAGAGTGTTGAAAATCGAAGCTTTGGTGAGTTATTTCCTCCTGGATCAAATGTATAGTGGTAGGAAACATATAGATCATGCTGCAACCGGTCACCAACGCCATTTTTTTGGAACTTGTGGTTCTCTTTTAAACCACATTTTGCCATTATCACCACCATTATTTTCAGAAGTGGTCTCTTCTGCAATATCAACTTCCCTTCTTCTTCTTGAGCAACCCATCCCGAAACCCGGCGGTCGTCCTTGGATCTAGAAAAGAGTTGTTCCTCCTCGTCCATGAGATGCATTACAAAAACATCACAAGACTTCTTTGGTGTTTTGTCAATTTTGCCGTTTGGTTCAACCACCGCCTCTGGATCATCCTGATGCTCACCAATAACCTTCGTAACAAGAAATTATTCTTCTTCTTCTTCATTCAATACAAAGTAGGCTGGTGGCGGAATTGCAGCATCCGCGGCCATCGACACTCTGGTTGAGTGGCAAAGACTCGTCGGATGGAGCAGAGGCTGCAGCACAGCAGCGGGCTGTCCGTGGCAGTTTTGTCTCTCTGTTGTCGTTTTCGGGGAAATTGTCGAGGCTATAATTGTCGGGGTTGAGCTCGAGACGTGTTGTGGCATACCAAACCAAAAAGAAGATTCACGGAGTTGTGGTTGCTGCGGAACAGCAGCGGGCAGCGGCACTGCTGAGTGGTGGTTAATCGGTGGAGAAAACACCGTGCAATCAAGCTGCCAAGGTTGTGCGGTGATGTACAGCGTGGCTGCATCTGGTGGATCAGGTCCGGGTTGCAACGGAGGGAGCGTTGCTGCTACTCTGCGCTCATGCTCAACCAATCGGGACTCGAGTCGGGCGAACCTAGCGAGAATATGCTCCAACTTCGCAGCTATTGAATTCAATTGCAAGTCTTCGGATACCTGCGACACCTCCGGCCATGAACAACGATTGACGTCGGCCATGAGTTCGAAGATGAAAGCACCAATTGATAAGGGTATTTCCCTTATCACGATGCCGGAGACGATAAACAAGAAGTCCCGGGAGGCGGAATCCCGTCGACAACTCAAGGTTTAAACGAAGTACTAAAATAAAACAGAAAGAAGCGTAAATTCATGTATTCATTGATTGATCGGAAGAGAATCACAATAGCCCTATTTATAATACTAATACTAACTTAATGAGCAAGAAAATAGATATCATAAAGATACGGTAAATCAAAATAACTAATTAATAAAGATATGAGGATCTTCAAATGGATATGCACGTATCACTCCAACAACAGCTGCGATCCTTTCCAGAGCACGAGGGCTCTCCGAGCATGATGAAGAAGAAGAAGGTATTGGTGGATGAAAATGCAAGTGATTGCTGTTTTTCATCATTTTAAAAAGATTAGTTTTCTTGTTTTGGAGTTGTGCTTAAGATTTCAGAGATGGAAATTAGTAATGGAAATGTGGCAGAGGTATTTAAAGAACTGAGTGGAATATCACGTCTACTTATTTTAGAGTGATTATAAACAACTAAATTTTGTATAACTAAAATAAAATTATATTAATAATTTTGATGTATTAATTATATGTTAAAATAATAAATATAGTGAATGGAAAATTTAAAAACAATTTATTAGTCTTCGGTCTCGTTTTTATTTTTTTATTTTATATTTAAATTATCTCTCTATTGTTTTTCAAATTGAATAAAAGTATACATTAATTACATTTTATGGTTCCAAACAAAGAAAAAAAAATTATACACAAATCTTTAATATATGACCATAATATTATGCACGTTCCATGTACTATATATGTGTCCATATATTTTAATTAAATGCATAAATAAACTAGTTTTTTTCTCAAATAAATCAATTTTTCGTTGTACAAAATTTGGTCACATAGATTTACTGCATATTTTAATACTAAATTCTAATTTTTTTTCAAAAATAATCAATAAAAACTTCTGCAATTCACATGACTTATTGGAAAACATCTTAGGGCATGAATAACCCCGTCCCCATTTCCGGCCTCAAGTCCCCTCCACGTCATCGTTCCTCTACAGTTGCGGCCCAGACCCCAACTGCTCTAACCCTGCAGGCTACAACTCAGGCCGCAACTAATAAATGACACTATTCACAACTTCAACCTATTTTACACGTAAAATAAAAACGTCGGAAATTTATAACACGAAAAATTTCATTTATAACGCGAGAATTTCATTTTTAATACAAATACAATAAATTATAACATAAAAATATAAAAAAAATTAGAATATTAAAAAATGTAAATCTGCCCACGTCGCCCCTCTCTTCCTCCTCCTTCTTCCTCCTTCTTCTTCCTCCTCCTTCTCCTCTCCCCCTCTCTCTTCTTCCTCTTCCAAAATGTAAAATTCAGAAATTGCGGCCCGAACCCCCTTGCCCGGAAGCTCCAACGCAGCCCAGGCCGGGACGCGGGACCGTCACCGAGCCGCCAAATGCGGGCCCCGGGACCTGCCTGGGCCGTGACTCCACCTCCTCCAACGCTTGGGACGGGCCGGGACTCGCGAGATGCAGCCCGGCCCCTTGCGTTATTCATGCTCATATCAACTAATCCATGTCAATAAATAGGACTCTCGTCTCTCAAGGAAAATCGTTAAGCACGGGATTTTAGAAAAGAGTTAAATGGAATAAGAAAGTAAAATAGAGAAATGAAGAAAAATAAAATGATAGAAAAAAGTAAGAGAGAAGAAGAGCGATAATTTTTTTTGGCTAAAATGACTCAATTTAGATGAGTTATTCTAAAAAACTAAAATCGCTTGTCACGAGATAGATATTATTTATTACTCCTACTAATATTTTTCTCTAAGTGCATATTTGACCATCTTTTTCAAATTTAATATTGTGACATGAGTCTTCAATTATAAAAACATCGATTTACAGATTAATTGGGGTTCCAAATTACCAATATGCTACTACTACAGTTGGAAGTTGAAACGACTATCAAACTAAAGAAATATTACGACATTATATTTTATTTTTATAATAATAATTGTGATGAGTGTAATATCAGATCAAATTTATTGGAGAAGATATTGAAAAAGTGTGAAAGATTTGTGTTGATGGATGTGACAATGGCATTTAGTAGACAGATTGCATGCATGGCAGACGGGGTTAGGATCCCCTGTGGCTCCAAGCACAGCACGGACTGCTGTTACACACAGCAATTTTTTAATAATAATAAAAATTATTATTTATATATTATTTTAATATTATATTTTATTATTCAAAAAAATGATGTGTGTGTGACAGCAGCCCCTGCTGTGCTTAGAGCACAGCAGGGGATCCTAACCCTGGCAGACGGGATATACTTGTCTTTTTAATGACAGAAATTCATCATCCAATCACTTATTTTCAATCACCAATACAAATTTATTGGCCCATCCATTCCACCCACCATAAAATTCCTATTTTTCCATTTTTATAACTCTAACAATAAAATTTTATTTCACCTTTATCATAGTATAATAAATAAATATTATATTTCAAACTTATTCACTCACATTTTATTATAGACTAAAGGCTCATTTTGGTACTTAACATATTACGATTTTTTTTATTCAAAACATTATCTTTTAAATTATTCGGTCCCTCACAAATAAAAATGGGTCACATTTGGTCCATTTTGGACGGTTTCATCAAATTTGACGAAAATTCCCCCCTCCAGCATCTCCGTCGCCAAGCTCCGCCAATACCATCACCTTCGGTCCTCCTCCTCCCTCTTTCTATCTCTATCATGTCTTTCTCTCGCTCTTTTCTTCTCAATTAGAAGTTCCAAATTGAAACATGGCCTTCTCGGTGTCATCCCCCTCTGCCTCAGAATCGATTTTGCGGCACCCTCATTTCTCCTCGGACATGCCGGCTTCCGACTCCCGGTGTTATGCCGTTGCTGCTCACCGTCAAGTCGTCGTCTCGCCTCCTCTCCCTCACCCTTAACCCCTCCATCGACCACCTCCCCCTCGCCGTAGTCCAGGCACCCTCCGCTACGGCTGCCTCCCCCGCCGCAGTTCCATCTCCTCCTCTCAAATCGTGGCTGCGGCAACACCGGAAGGCGTCGTCGTCGCTAATTTTGCCGGAGATGAAATCGATCGAATACACCCCCGATTGCGGCACCTGCAATTACCTATTCTGACTCTTTCAAAAATCAGTCAATTTGGGGAAGCGATGGAGATGTTGAAGGGATGGGGAGGGCGGGATGCGTCCCCGATTGCGACAGCTACGGGGGATTGATTGCTGAGTTGAGCGAGGCGAGGAAGGTGGACGCCGTGGCGGAGGTGGTGAGAGAGATGATGTAAGGAGGGGGTGACGCTGAGGGATGAGACGATGACGATGGTGGGTGAGGCTGAGGGATGATGGAAGGTAGACGTCGTGACGGAGGTGGTGAGGGAGGTTTGAGTTTAGCGTTTCAGTCAAATTTGACGGAATCGTCCAAAATGGACCAAATGTGACCCGTTTTATTTGTAAGAGACCGAATAATTCAAAAGATAATGTTTTGGACCAAAATAAAAAATCACAATATGTTAAGGATCAAAATGAGCCTTTTGTCTTTATTATAAAACTAATAGTACTATGTATATAAGTTGAACTCATATACTATTAACTTATTTAATTCATTTTTTTCTTTTACATTTCTTAAATTTCATGTCAAAATTAAATTAGACTTTGTTCCACCTATTATGGAACTATTATGGAACAAAGAGAGTATAATTAATTACTCAGCCTACTACGTTCCAAAATCCACAATATTAAACCCATCAATATACTCGATTGATATTAGATCATCGCAAATTCGCAATAATTTCTTTCCGATATTAAAAACATTTGTTAGCCGATATATAATAATAATAATAATAATAATAATAATAATAATAATAATAATAATAATAATAATAATAATAATAATAATAGACGATTTTGTGATCAGATTGAAAGGCATGTAATAGGAATACTATTTTAATTATATTCGTCTTTATTGTTTGATATGTGAAGCTTAGTAGTAATAATTGGAAGTCAACTTATTTAACGAGAGAGCCACACTTCTTTTTTGGAGTTTTTTGAGATAAAGTCAATTTATTTTTTTTTAAACTCTATATATACGGCTCGTTGAACTTTATTTCATTCGCACAACTTGTTTTACGGCTCGTTGAACTTTATTTCATTCGCACAACTTGTTTTAACGAGTTTCTCTCTCTATACTTTCATTTCTTTTGAAGATAAATGGAGCACCACGATAGTGATTCCCCCGCCACTCGCTCGTGGCGGGGGAATCACTATCGTGGTGCTCCATTTATCGGCGTTTCCCGTTAGAGTTGGGGGGAAACGCCGACGGAAGTGCACCGATGTCCGGGATGATGCCCCAACCCCAAATGGCGGGGATGATGCAAGGGTACTACAATATGTACCCCCTTGGTGTGCAGGGATGGGTGGGATGATGCTCCAAATGCCCCAAATGCCAGGGGTGAGTGCCGCGATGATGGGGATAATGCCCCAAATGCCCGGGATGATGCAGGGCATGCCTGTCACTGCGGGGGAGGAGGCAGGGGGTCCTCCAATCACCTGGGGACAATGTCTATCGCCCCTACATGGATTTATTGTCGAGTGATTCCCCCCAGAGTATTCCTCTGGAGACTCAGTTCACTAGCATCGAGACTTTCAGCTTTGAGAAGTTGGGACTATGTCCGGTCAGAGAGTCTCCCACTGAGATGCAACCGGCGGCAGGGAGGATGCGGAAGCAGGGGAGAGGGAAGGGCAAGGGCACTACCTCGTCCTCGCGTACGGGGAACGGGGGTGGGGCGGGGATCGAGGGGGTGGGGGAGGAAGCCGGCGGGAGAGAAAGAGGACCATCTGGAGCACAGGGGAGTGTGTCGCGCTGCCGAAGGCCTGGGTCGGTGTAGTCGAGGATCCGTACGTCGGGGCTAACCAGCACATCGATAGAATGTGGTGGCGCATTAACCAAAGCTACCTCCAATTTAAACCGCCAGGTGGGAAGCCTCACGATGGAGAGAAATACCGGAAACAGTGGGAGCGGCTGAGAAGGCAGCTCAGCCGATTTGCCGGCATCTACCAAAACAGCCTCCGCACAGCATCAAGTGGCATGTCATCCGATGATTTGAAGCTTCTGTCTCACCAACAGTACCCCGACAGTGAATTGGGTTTCGGGGAGTTCAAATATTGGGATGTCTATCTTGTGGTGCAGACTTCCGCCAAGTTTAGTGCGGGTGTTGAAGCTGGCTGGCCGAAGTGGACAAAGGTCAATGCCTCCGGGGAGTACAGCAGCAGTGCCGGTTCCCACGAACTCCCTAACGCCGAGGCAGAATTCCCGACCCCTCAATCGTCTTCCCACCGCCGTCGCCCGGTTGGGCAAAAGACTGCGATGCGGATGGCTATGGGAAGCGCCATCGAGTCCCACGAGGTCCAATCGGAATCTCCGTCCCTTGTCACTCCCGAGCTCAACAATCTCGCCCGTGTGCAGCTAACGCAGAGCATGCTCGACACCATGGACAAGTGGTATGCATCGACTGATCCCTTATACAAGATCATGTTGAAGGATGCCAACGACACTATGAGACGCGATTTGGGGATGACACCCCTGCCCGAGAGTGGCGCCGGGACTGAGGGCGGGGACGACGAGGAGTGAGACGGGGGCCACATTTGTCGAAGCTTGAGATTTTTTTTAACTATGTATTTTTTTAATAATTATGTATGTTTTTTATTTTAAATAAAGTAGTTACATTTCCTCCGTATTCGTATCGAAATTTTAATTTCGTAAATTGTTTAATTTAATGAATTTGTGAATTTTTATTATTGTGGATGTCCGTAGGGATGTTCGCCGGGATGTCCGTCATTGTGCAGTGGGGTGTCCTTATGACTTGGCAGTGCAGTGGGATGTCCTTATGACATGGCATGAGATGTTTTTGGGAAGTCCGTTGGGATGTCCACCGGGACATCCGTCCCACTGTGGATGCTCTAAGGCTTTTGGCCTTTCATGTGGCTAAATTCTTTAGCCTTTCACTTTGAGTAACCCCCGAATACCTTATGAAGTGTCTTCAAACCAAGATCCATGTCTTCTTTTTGTGCCTATATAAGGCATAGAGTTCTAGAGAGAAAAACATACCAATAAAAGCATTATTTCTTCTCTCAAACTCTCTATATCATAATGTGCCTCTTAGGAACATTGTCTAGCTCGATTCTCGAAATTCCATCAAATTCGTCTGTGCCTACCGGGTTTGGGGTGCTTCTACATTCTATGAGGAAGTCGTTCTATTTTTTAGAACAATATGTCATTCCGTGAGAACTAGCATGGGCATAATTTGTCTTGCAGAAAAAGGGCTTTCCTCGATTCGACTTATAGTTTAGTTAGTTTTATTATTTCTATTGTAATTCTATTCCACTTATTATTATTATTTCCCACTTGATACGGCTTGGAAACTTTATCCCACTATTTCTAATATTTTTTTTGCTTTCTAATACTCATAATTATACTAAAACAAAGATACTAATATCCATAGTTTTTCTTAAATGTGTTCTTGGATCTTCTCGATTCTCCAATAGTTACTTCAAAACCCAAGAAAGAGTAAAAGATAGTTCTAAACTTCTAATAGTAATGTAAAACCTATTCTAATTTTTTTAATAAGATAGTAGTAGTACTTATTTTATAATTTACATTTAAATAAATCTAAATCACTTATTTTGTGAGTATAAAAAATATATGGATAGAGAATATTCTTTTAAGTCTAAATTTAGTAGAAATGATTGTAATAAAATCACTATTTCATATGTAATTTACATTAAAAATGTGTTTGAGTGTAAATAGTTGAAGATGCTTTCAAAATATCACCAATAATGCCCCAAAGTCCAAAATAAAATTAAAAATAGCTCCAATGGTACCTCAAAATTCATTAATTTTTTTTTGTTTTGATAAGTAAGTAGGGAATATTTGATTTTGGGTTTGCACTATATCCAAATCGCTGTTCACATTTTGATTTATAACATTTAAATTTGAATTTTCTAGTAATACGCTTTAATTTAAAAGTATTTTAATTTAAGTTTAAATGTTATCGTAATAAGCCTTAATTTAAAAAATTGTGTTATTTTTTATTTAATATATAAATATGCTTAATGTATTTTTATTTTAAGTTTTGTTGTTTAAATAAAATAAATTAGAATAATTGAAAAGGTATAAAGTGAGTATAAAAATATTCTTTAAATTTGAGTTTAATATTTGATATGATATTTACTGAAAAATGAGTATAAATCTGTATTTGTTGTAAATAGTTGGAGACTGCTCTCATAATTAATATCGACTTTATAGTTTATACTCTCATACCAACCAATCCATTTTAGATAAAACACCTATAATATGGCCGGCTTAATTCATTTCAACCTTATAGTTCAATTTTATATCGGCCACACCATTTAAGTGGGTATTTAATTAGGTTTATGGCACAACATGATTTGACAGTGTTAGTAATAGCTAGGTTTTAAGATGGCATGATGACACTGTAATCTTTTGGAGTGAAGTGAAAGGGACCCCTTTTGATGGTCTTTTGCTTGCAGATCTTCCCAATGTATATACCAAATATTTTTCCAACTTCCAATCAATTTTTATAAATAAACCCATATGCATATTTCTCTAGAATTTAATACACATAATTTGATAATGATTTTCAGATCGTCCAAAAGCCTTTATAAGTATACTAGTATTACCGTTCTTCTAATTAGTGAAGTACTAGTATAAGTATTACTCTTATTTCGCCATATCTCAAAGGGGGAATGATATTATTTTTGTGGTGATAGATAGATTTTCTAAAATAACTCGTTTCATTCCCCACAAAAATACCAATTATGCTATATAACCGACATTTTCTACAAGTAGATTCTAAATGTAAATGGGTTTTCATATTTGGGTTCAGGTAGTGGGCTGAAAAGAAATGGGCTACAAATAAGCATAGCTTTTGCTTTTTGACATATTCTTCAATATATACTAGTACTATATTTCTTTTTTTTATGTTTTATATTTTTATTTATTATATTCACATTAGATGTTAAGTATATGTAAAAAATTAAAATATTAAACAAAATATATGATTACATATAATATTATATATATATATATATAACAGTGTATGATTATTAAAATTGGTGAGCATTTTAATTTATAGATCTAACTAAATTTTAAAGTATTAATAAAAAATATTACATACCCTATAAATATAAACTTATTAAACATAATATCTAATATTATAATATAGTATATAATATAAAAAAAAGAAACATATTATATATACAAGATATAACAAAACTATGCTTATAGAAAGAAAATAAGTAAACCCTAAACTAAACATATCATATAAAAAACGAACAAAAAAAGGACATAGCATTATTTGCGTTTCATTCACAAAATTGTGCGTTTCAACCATAGCACCAATTGCTGTGATTTCCTCCATTGTAGGGGATCTCATCCCCAAAATGCATCATCGTATCTGTGTCATCTAAAAATCTGAATTATTTCTATTTTATTTAAAATAATGAACTTTTTATTTCTATACTTCAATTATTTTTTCTCAATATCTCTCCTAATTTAATATTTGTGCATTAAAATTTGTACCCTTTCAAAACCCCTCATATTTGTTGTAGGGTTATTTCCCTTCCTATATCTCGAGGACAACCTAGATTTAAAATCTGCATGAACAATCCATTCGTTAATATTCCCAAGTTTATACCTACTACACCAATATACTAGCCTTTTGCAGCAGATCACTCTATTTCCAAGATGTTCGTGCATTTATCACACCCACCCCCAACTACAACTATTAAATGGATCGAGGTGTGACAATATAAATAGTGCAGAAGCATTTCCTACAACAACCAAGAACCTCAACGATGGCTCTAAACATCCTTGAACAAAGCAGCTTCTTGTACGAGTCGAATTGGACAGCGGAGATTGATGCACTATTGCTAACTACTGTTGTGCGTATGAAAAAGGATCTAAAATGGAATGGTATGCTTATTCCTATGGAATTTTTACTTCGCATTTCCCTCCCTTCCAACTTTATGGGCGGCTGGAGACGTTGGAGCATCGTTACCTGACTTTCCAAAAGGTGGTAGCCGTTACCTGACAGATGTACTGCAGTTTCTGGAACTTTTGAAAATCAACCGACTTGAATCACCAGTTCCTAGGTCTAACAAAGTTCTTAAGGAAGTGATGAAGGCTACAATATACAAATGACTAGTTAGATTTTTCTTCTTTTCTCTCACTATGTGGAAGTGGAACTAGTGTTTCTTAATTAGTTGCAACATAATAATCCTCCAGATACAACTCAAGTGATAATTCAAGCGAGCAAATGCAGTGATGAAGTGGGAGTGCTTTGCTTACATGCATTTGAAGGAAAGCCCCCCATCACTCATGAATTTGACCAAAAATCACGTAAAATCATTTTAGACGTATTTCATACATTGCATGAAGGAAATGTTACCTTCGTTCGGTCTCCTCTATCTTAGATTCCCAAATGCTTTGGTTCCTTAGAAGATTTTCATTGATCTGAACGAGAAAAATCACTAGGAGTAAGATGAGATGTGATCTTAATAAACAACTCATCCACCTTGGCTTTTGTTAATATGTCATCAAATTAAAATATGGCACTAGATACACAAGGATAGATGTCAAAATTACCCACCTCGTCAAGAAATCTCTTTTGTTCAATGCCTTTATCAAGCTTCTTTTGCAATTTCAGCAGTTTTGTATTTTCGCTCAAAGCCTTTTCAATAGCTAAGGAAGATTCTCTTTCAGTGTCGTCTTCAACTTCTTGCAGTAATGACTCAAAATACTGAGACCAAGGTGAAAAGTGTTAGAAAAGTAAGTGGATATGCAACATCCCACAATGGAAAACAGTAGACCGGATATTTGATAGACCAAAACGTTTGTTTTGCAGCATGCTAAATCCACGAATGCACACCTCGAATGTAATTTAGTAGTAAATCAATTCTCACTTTGAGAATTGAGATAAAAATATCTAATGAGTCTCGTGGGAAAATAAAACCATGCCGCTTAGAAAGAAGGAGCAGACTCACATTTTTCTGTCTTTCAAGTTGAGAAGTAAGAAGCTCATTGTACTCCCTCTTTATCTGCATCATGAATAATATAATTATGGAGCAATTAAAAACTGTCAAATGGATAAGATAAAGATTAAACAAGAGTCTAAATGTAAAAGTTATAAAAGTTACATATTCAACTTCATCACCCAAAGTGTCTTTCTGTCCCGCAGACTTACTAGAACCATCATAATGCCAGGCACAGTGGTGATTTAGCTCAACCAATTTTCCATCAGTTTTAGATTGTATCAATCGGTGAACATAATTGTCACCAGCATAGTCCCACACACGTTGTGTTTCCAGTTCAAGGGAATAGCAGTGTTCAGTTTCTTTCCAGTGACCGATGGCATGCCCTTCCCTATACCTATAACACAATGACATGCATCAGAAAACATCAACTTTTCTGGTCAAGAGTCATAAATCAATTTACTTGTATACATTAGGAAATTGAGTCCCTTCAATGCAAAACAAACTTAATACCTCCCACAGCCAACAAAACCACAAATAAGACACATCCAAAGATTTTCTGAAGTTTGACAAACATAACATACTGATTTTTCAGGCTGTTGCTGGCAGTACCGGCATACCTGTTCAAGTCACAATCAGTGACATTAGTCTAGATCCAAGTCACAAAGCTGTACACAGCGTGAATGTGATGCACCGCATAGATTAAAATAGAGTACATTCTCCCCCATATATTAAATACCATGTGCTTATTATGAATACCCACACTAAGTTAATTACGAAAGTAAATTAATTCACAGTTTCAAATAATCTAGAAATGCTTTGAATTGTGATGTTTCATCCCACTTGATACAAGTTTGTCTTAAACTCAGCTCACACGCCTAATCCCAGAAGCACCTAACAACAGTTAACTAGATATATAATCAAACAACAGTGGAAAAAAAATTGTTCTCTCCACTTCTACAGATACTTAGTCACGACAATCATAAATCCTACAACTTCACGGTAGGAACATTAGCACCCACCGGGCAAGAAGAATCAGTCCATTTAGACATACGAGAGCAGTGAAAGGAGTGGTTACAGATTGTAGTGAGAATCCCATCAGTATCTTGGTCCAGTCTCTCTGCAGCCATTAGAAAGTGGTGTAAACCATAGTCAGAATCAATAGCTTCAGAGGTTAGCCAAATCATTCACAAAACCGTTAAAGCTATGACAGTTTCAGATTACATATGTTACAAATCTTAAGATTTTGGATGCCAATTCCCTCTAGTGTTGCAAGTAAACATCTACATCTTATCCATAACGATGTTCGAAAAACAGTACCAAGACAAACTGGACAAGTAGGCAGCTCTGTAAAGCTTGCAGAGGAAGGTTGTGAGTGCTCAATTGACCCAGTATATTGTATATCTACAGTGAAGAACATGCGGCAGGTCTCCTCCTGCATACAAGGAAATAAAAAGGTTAAGGATATGGAGCACGGCACAGGAATACACAACCATGGGGGGGATCACCTCAAGTGACGAAAAACACTTTCCATTGTACTGCTTGTAAAAATAATCTGCATTTTTTGATCATCAAGCCTGATCAACACACTGTAGCGATCCTCCAATCCTGCATTAGCACAGACAGACTTAGATCATCAGTGGAAGCAAAGGTCAATTACTCCACTACAAAACGAAACAATCTGCCATGATCAACCAACCTCACAATTCGCATTTCCAACATGTTCTGAATAAATGGACCACAGAACTGACAGAAATCTGCGTAGGTAGTGTGATTGGGGACCCCAACTACACAAATAAGAGGATTTCTCTCAACCTGAAAGACCTTAAAAAGTTAAATGTAGGTGCAAAACTTTCAAAGCAACAACAAGACAAAAGGCAAAATGAGGTATAGGGAGACGCATTTGTGTTTTATCTATACACAATATCCATGAAACAATCGTCTTTTGATTCTAACATAAAGTTCTACTAATCGTACAAACAAATTCCACACTGAAAGTGTTGTTTTTTACAAGTGAATTAAACATAAGGTTGGCCTACAAATTCGAGTGCAATGTACATGTCATCATGTAGAAATCAATATAAACGAGGAAATTTACACTAATGAAGGACTAACAATCAGCTAGCAATTTTTAATGACCACATCTCTATACCAGTGTTGGTTCAGTTCGTCCATACCTATCCCTTCGCATTTCGAAGTATCATAATCATAATCTTAAGCAGCAGACAACAATGCAAAAACTATCTCGACAACACAAGTACAATAAGGCCAAAACTCAATTTTCAGCGGACTAGGCAGCGATTAGTTCAAAAATGGCCACTAGGCAACGATTAGTTTGTCGTTTTTGAAGAGATGCATAGCGCCTGTGATCTCTTCGATTCTAGGGTTTCCAGAAGAGAAATTCAACGCCTGAGCAGTTGCAGACCAGGAGGGATCTCCGGTCAAGTCCACATCTTGCGTCGATCGGAACAAATCCTCCGCCGGAGCTCCGGTGGCGGCACATTTTTTGCTTGCGTGTCAATTTCGCGGAAATGGAAAATTGTCACTTCTACTTAGGCCATAATAGCCCAGCAATAGCCTAGCCACTGCCATATCATAAATAACCCAGCCACATCAATAGCCACATCACTAATAACAATTATATAAAAATGAAATAATTAACAATTACACAATATACGGAATTTAATTTACGACACATATACGGTAAACATTAATAATATTATCCACATCACTATTAACAAATATATACAAAATGAAATAATTAACAATCACACAATATACGGAATTTAATTTACGAGACATATACGAGAAACATTAATAATACTATCCACATCACTATTAACAAATATATACAAAATGAAATAATTAACAATCACACAATATACAGAATTAAATTTACGCCACAAAAACAAGAAAATTCACAAATATTAATAAAATTTAAAAAGTACATTAATTAAAAAAAATTACATAATTAATGAGTTTGTCCCACTCGAAAGTGGAACATAAAACATTCAAGGATGTCTCTATAAAAGAGAAACAACCAAGAATGAGTTTGTCCCACATCGAAAGTGGAACATAAAACATTCAAGGATGTCTCTATAAAAGAGAAACAACCAAGAATGAGTTTGTCCCACATCGAAAGTGGAACATAAAACATTCAAGGATGTCTCTATAAAAGAGAAACAACCAAGAATGAGTTTGTCCCACATCGAAAGTGGAACATAAAACATTCACGGATGTCTCTATAAGAGAGAAACAACCAAGAATGAGTTTCACAAAAAAAAACATTAAATAAAAAAAATTAAAAAATCCGCTGGGCGATGCGCTCGGCGATCCGGAGCGCTGCAATAGTGCCGAGCGGATCGCCCAGCGCACCGCCTAGCGCCACGGAACCGCCGAGCGCTAGGCGGTTTTTTAATTCCGGAAATGGCTGGGCGGTTGCAATAGATCGCCTAGCGCACCGCCTAGCGCCGGCGCTCTGCTAGGCGGTGCGCTAGGCGCTTTTGTAGATGCTCTTATAGTATCAAAGTTAATTTATATATATACAACAATGACACGTGTATTAAACTAATAAAGTAACTAGATGAATTGAAAATTTAATCGGAGTTAATTTATCTACTAAATTAAATTAATTAGAATTGTAGTAACCCCCATCAAATGAGAAACGCATTCATTTATACCAACAATATAAATAAATACATTTATAATATGCCAATTAATAAACTTAATAAATCTCTTTAAATTTTTTGAGTAACCATCGAAACACACAAAAGGAATGCTACTTTCTCCTTCTCACCAAAGCCCGAACCCGAATCCAATCTGGGACGAACAACGTTGGATCATCTTCATTCGTCAAGCATTAGACCACGAAGATGATCTCGACCAAGAATCCCACATCCCTGCCTCAATCTTCAACGTCCCAAAAAGCCTTATGCGCACCAGCCCGGAATCCTACGTGCCACAGCTAGTAGCGTTAGGCCCGTACCACCACTCTCGGCCCGAGCTATACGAGATGGAAATGCACAAGCTCTCCACAGCCAAAAGATCGCAAAAAGCTTCCCCGGGCCTCAAATTGCACAACCTCGTCGACCAATTATCCCGGGCCGAGCACATGTTTCGGGCCTCTTATCACAAGTTCCTCAATCTCAACGGCGAAACCTTAGCTTGGATGATGGCCGTGGACTCGTGCTTCTTGCTGGATTTTCTCCAAAGAAAAGCAGGAAGCCCGACGCTAAATTCGGGCCGTAAAACGGGACTTCATGATGCAATCCTTAGAGATATTGTGATGTTGGAGAATCAAATCCCACTATTTTCATTGAAGAAAACGCTGGAATTCATCACGGGCTCAACGGATGGAGCAGATTATTGTCTCTACGCCATGGCGGTCGGGCTATGCAGAGACTCCTCCCCTTTGATGATCCAAGAATCGAACGACGTTGATCAGATCAACAAATCCGCTCATCTCCTAGAATTCCTATACAACTTGATCCTCCCACGCTTCCACGAATCATTCAAGACAGCACTAGATGACGAGGAAGAAAGCCCGAATAAGGCTGTTCCCGCTAAAACAGGCCCGTTTAGTTTGATCAAGAGGCTAGTGTTGTCGAAACCGGTCACCATCATCCTCACATTGCCTTGGAAAATCATTTCCAATCTTCCAGGCATACTAATGCTGAAACAGGTGGAGTACTATTGTTTCTCTCGAAATACAGAAGACCAAAATAACAACAATGACAACAGTCATTTACTGATGGATGAAATCGCGATCCCTTCAGTTACTGAGCTTTCCAACGCGGGAATTGAATTCGCAAGGACGGAAAAAGGAATTCCAGGCATAGATTTCGACAAAGAAACGGCTACATTCCATCTCCCATCGCTTTCGGTCGATGTAAACTCTGAGGTGGTGATGAGGAACCTCGTCGCGTACGAGGCCTGTGGGGACGCATCGCGGCCGTTGATCATCACGCGGTACACGGAACTGATGAACGGGATCATCGACAGCGAGGAGGATGCAAGGATTTTGAGGGAAAGGGGGATTGTTTGGAACTACTTGAAGAGCGATCAAGATGTGGCTGACTTGTGGAATGGCATGAGCAGGTCGATTAGAATGACGAAAGTGCCCTTCTTGGATAGAGTCATTGAGGATGTGAACAGTTATTACAACGGTAGATGGAAGGTTAGGATAGGAAAGTTTGTGAGGATGTATGTGTTTGGATCGTGGCAGTCGATCACGTTAATGGCTGCTTCTATGCTGCTGTTTTTTGTGAGTTTGCAATCCTTTTGCACCTTGTTCGGCTGTGGTCGTCTGTTTTTCCGTCGCACCAGGACGTACTGATCCATTCATAGAATCAAAATTCAAATAAATTGATGCTACTAATAATTATTATGATGAGCATATGCTTGTTTTTTGATACCATGCGAGAAAACAGATTTCCGTAATTTTATGATAAATGCAAAATACAAACTCTACAAGTGAATATGTGTTTACATTACAATATTTAGGCGTTTCAAGTTTTAACATGTCTAAAAACTCAATTTAATTATACTATAAATTAATTGAAAATTCAATTTCGATCATATTATATTCTGGAGTGTGTTTTGGTCCTGTTTTGTTTGCATCTTCTGTATTTACAAATCGCACACAAAGTGAAATTTGTAAATACAGTGTGTGTATAGGAGTTTGTAAATAAAATAAATTGCACACAAATTGACACAACAGATCTCGGCCCATTTGCAGCTCTCCATTATCTAATATTGAACCCAATCTGCCAATTGAATGTGGCCCAATACTAAATTGGGAAGAGAAACCTCACTTAAACCTTGACGCCTCCAGCTGATGATTCCGGTGAGTTTCGATGACTCCGGTGTATTGGAAACTGCAGCACGAGGTAATCAGAAACCGATCTCTTTTCTCGGCGTTTTCCCTTTACCTCTCCACTCATGATCAATTGGCGTATCATAATATATTAATATAGCATCGCCGCTTCGGAAAACTTCAAAAGTAATAACGAAGATATTGTTTAGTAATGGCCAGTTTCCTAATGTTTCCATGATAATTGAAAGTTACAATGCATGATGGAGAGTCTTTGTTGTGGATATGATGAATATTTTTTTACATTATGCACTTTGTTTTGTAGCCCATGCTTTGCATACTTCATCCCCTTCCATTTTCAACTGGCTGGAAAACATTCTTCTTCCTCTATTATCTGGATATTCCCTTGAGAAACTGGAACGAGCTCTAGCCTGCTAATTGGATGAAGCTACTAAATTGATGATGCATGTTACCTGTTCGACGAAATGCATTAATGATGTGGATGACTTGATTTGAAGTTCATTTCATCCTAGCTATAAATTGTTCAAGTTGATATATTTTTATCTGAAATTACGCATCGGAGTTGTTGACACCGCATTCTCTCCGGTTGATAAAGATGATCTTTTTGCTTTGCTAATTTGTTGATCCTATTTTCCCTTGCTTTTCATAATCATGGAGTACAATTTATCTTTACCCATTCTATCCCACCTATCTAGGTAGTTTAAGATTTAAGAAAAAGTGAACTTGATAGTATGTTAAAGTTCTGTTTATCTAAAGATTCATCTGCGTGACTTCAGTGAGCTTGGCCTTGGAATATTGATATTCAGTCTCTGTTGAATGACTCGGCATCTTTGAGAACACCAAAGACGGTGATCTTCTGAGGGACTAGAAGTTGATAAGAGATGTGGTCGTGGAGCCGAAAAACAACCACATATTTGGAAGCTATCACAAAATTCTCAAGTTCGCAATGGCTTTCTCTATCTTGTTCTTATTCAGGCAGTTATTCCATGAGAAAGAAAATTGCACCTTTACAGGTAAATAATCTCTTTTTTGGTCTCTTTTTCATTTTGTTTATCATACCGATATTTTAAACTCTGTAGTAACCTTGAGTTTGTTGCCCGGTTACCTGCAGACTAATACAGAAACTATGTTATATTAGGCTTCGTTTGGTAGAGTAGACGAGTCCAAGATACAAGAGTTATATGGCTCATCATTAGCATGGTGGCTCTAACTACTAACATCCATTTTTACGCTAACACACTAAATCAAGATAACTTATTATGTATCAAGTTAGAACATTTTACCTACCAAATGGGTCCTTAGTGATTAATACCTATCTACGTTGTCCTCTACTTTTTACAGGAGCGCAAAATGATAGATCAACATAGGCTATGTGCTAAAGGAGGTGATGGAGGAAATGGTTGTGTCAGCGTTCGTCGCAGCCGTCATGACCAACGTGGTAGACCTGATGGTTAGTTTTTGTCGCTCTCCTGGATATGTGTCGTCCTTTTCCTTTTCTGCTAGAACACATGAACCCTCTTTCAACTATAAAATATACTCCCTCTGTCCACCAAAATTTGTCCCGTTGGTGGACGGCGCAGCTTTTTATGCGAAATTGTTAAAATATGAAATTGTTAAAATATGAAAGAGAAAGAGATAAAACAAATAAAGTAAAAGAAAGAAAGAGAAAGTGTTGATAAAGTGGGAGAGAGAAAGAGTAAAAATGATTTTGGTACGAGGCTAATAATGAAAGGTGAGACTTTTTTTTTGTGAACAGAGGGTGTATATGCTAATACAGTTTTGGCTTTAAGCACATCCATGCTTCAAGTCATAGTTAGATATTTCGTTACTTATAATTGAGCTCCACGAACCCCTACTATTATCCTAGTGTGGATTAGTATTCTAAACCAAGAATTAAATTCTTTCACATTTACTAGAATCAAGTAGCAAACGGATGATTGCTTCCAAATCCCTTCCACTTATGTCCCTTCTTTATGTTGAGTAATTGCACAATGCAGGTGGTGATGGTGGCAGAGGTGGTGATGTAATCTTAGAATGTTCTGCGGCGGTTTGGGATTTCAGAGGTCTGCAACATCATATTGTGGGTTACCCTTTCTGTAATGCCACTTGATATTATATATTATTGACACCTGTTGTGCTTCCTAATATTTACATTAATGATTCTAAATTTCTAACATGTTCCCAGAATGCAAAGAGAGGAAGGAATGGGGTTTCCAAAAATATGATAGGAAGCCGAGGAGATGACAAGGTTGCATTTTAACTTATAATTGTACAGTTCAGTACTATAACATCATCTCTACGTAGCCTATTCAGTATACTTGTTGGTTGCTGAAAATATTTTCTTTTGTAGGTTGTTCTGGTACCTGTTGGCACTGTTATTCATCTAATTGAGGGAGAATTTCCTTCTTCTGTTGAGAAGAAGTCTTCTGGAATATTAGATCCCTGGGATATCCCTGGTACGCTTGATTTTGGTTCATCTGAATCTTCCCCACAATCTACGTCTGCGGGAGAAAAGGTAGAGAAGACAGACAGTGCTAATGAAGACTCAGCTCCTTCAAGTAAAGAAGACCTCAAAGGAGAACCTTCTCCTAGATTTTCACCTTCTACAGGTAAATCCCGGAATCAAATTGAATCAGATTTCTTCCCTAAACCCCATGGCTACAGCGAGTGGGAGGATATGGATGGCGAAGTAAGCATGTCTGGATCTGAGTGCGAGGAAGATATGGAAGAGGAAGATGAAATACAGTACAACGTTGCTGAACTAACAGAGCCTGGCCAACAAATCATTGTGGCCCAAGGAGGTGATGGTGGCCTGGGAAATCTGCATTTGGCAAAAGGTTCTAAGACGAGCAAAAATCCGGCTGACTTAAAAACAGAGGATGCTTCTGATGATGATGTCTATGCAGCACTTAACATCGGCTCACCTGGCACCGAAGCTGTTCTTTTGTTAGAGCTCAAGAGTATTGCTGATGTGGGCCTTGTCGGGATGCCAAATGCCGGTAAAAGTACTCTTCTCGGGGCATTATCAAGGGCTAAGCCTACAGTTGGCCACTATGCCTTCACCACTCTAAGACCTAATCTAGGTAACATAAACTTTGATGATCTTTCCATTACTGTGGCTGATATCCCAGGTCTTATAAAGGGAGCACATGAGAATCGTGGTCTTGGGCATGCCTTCCTACGCCACATTGAACGCACCAAAGTGTTGGCGTATGTGGTAGATTTAGCTGCAGCCATAGATGGTCGAAAGGGTATACCCCCATGGGAACAGCTGAAGGAACTGATGTTGGAACTGGAATTCTATTGCGAGGGCCTCTCCGGCCGACCATCCTTGGTCGTGGCAAATAAAATTGATGAGGCAGGGGCAGAACAAGTGTATAAAGAGTTGAGGCAAAGAGTTCAGAATGTTCACATCTTTCCAGTTTGTGCGGTTCTGGAACAAGGAATATCGGAGTTGAAAGCTGGTTTGAAGATGCTTGTGGATGGGGAAAAGTCGCTGGCACTAACATTGGATGACATTGTGATTGATTAGACTAGTGTGTTTCAGTAAACCTTCATTATGTTATGTTTATTTTTAGCAGATATCATGATAGGAAATTTTTAATTATTCGGTTTCATTATATGTGCAAAAATGAACTTAATATCAGATATGAGAAGCTTGAAGTTACACATATATATAAAATGTTGGATATACATATATTCCACTCGGTTCGCCATACATGGATCTTTCTTATTACAGGAGGGGGGAAATTCAACAGAGGAGGATCGGTTTCAGAGGCCCAAAGCTACGTCCTGCTGCAGTAGAAAGGTACCTTACATTCACGTTGGCTTCAAGTTCTTGAACATCGAATCCCACTTGATTTCTGTGCTACTCGACCAATAATCCATATCTGGAGAATGTATAGTAGTTCTTGAAAAGCTGCTGTTCCAAGGGTTAACCAGTGCTTCTGCTGTCATGATATGGTCCGACTCAGCATTGGCGTCAGACTCGACCCGAACTGAGCTCTGAGTTGAGCCTGAGCTTTGAGAGCCAGCCATGGGGCTCTCGTTTGTCAGCATCAAAATCCCAGGGTCAGACACGAACCTGGGACTGTCACTCCCTATCTTCGGCCACTCTGCCTCGCCCAGGGGAGCCCTCAGCCTCTTGTTCCTCTGCAGCATTGACACCTTCCATCTGAGGCTGTGGTTTCTCGACGGGACGACCAAAAGAGGCGAGCGTTGGTGATGCAGCAGTGCCTGAATGTGTTTGACCACGTACTTCCTAGTTTGCTTGACTGCGAACATGAGCCACAAAATCGGGTGTATGGTCCTCATCCCCTTGTTCTTCCTCGCTAGCTTGAGTATCTCCAACCGGTGTTTGGCTATCGAGATGCCCATGCTCTGCAGGAACTCGTGGCTGAAGTAGGCAATGTCGTCCTGGCCGAGCTCATTGTGGGTGAAGGTGAGGGCGTACTCGTAAACAAGACAAGGATCGAGGTCAGTTTTCGATAGCCAACTGAACCAAGCCATTCTTCTTTAGAGGTATAACTGTACTTGTTGAATTGGTGCAGAAGATAGCAAAATGTGAATACCATTTTAGAAGTGTGTTATTGATCCAAATTTATTTTGGGGTGGTAGTTGAACTTGAGAGTGACAAAAGACTAAAGTTAGTTTTGCCCTATTTAAGACCATGTTATATTGTGGTAAGTTCGTCACACTTTTATGTCCATAGGAGTGTAGGCCAAGGCATTCCTTGAGAGAAAAAAATGTTACTATGTGGGCCCACACTTGGTAATTTGTATGACCAAAATTGTTAAATATACGTGAAATTACGAGCATTGTGGGGATCCGATGTAGGCTTTGCTATGGAAAGACATATTTATGTGAGATCAAAGGAGGAAGGTCGTAATTTCTCGAATTAGTTTTGACGATTTAAGAAAATGGTAACTGGTTTTTGGCTGGCAAAAGAGAGTATCACGTGATCATCTGCCTACTTTGGAGGTAGATGCTGTATACTTTTTTTTAAAAAAAAATAAGTCAATTATTCCATATACTTATTTAAGGAACGGAGGGATTACTATTAAAGAAAAATGTCTTAAAACGATCTAACCTATTTGACTAATTCTTTATTAAAACAAGTCGAGTAGTGTTGTTAGTGGGAAGATTTTCCACGTGTAGTAAAAATTACTACGATGGAAAAATTGTTAAATTTTTACTACGTACATAAAATGAAATTGTTCGAAATATATTAAGTCGATAATTATTATTTAGACAGTTACGAAGTTCGATGCGAATATGTCAAATCTTCCCATGGAGGTCATAAATCATAATCCAATGGGAAAAATCTATTGGAAATATCTTGATATTTTAAATCATTAAATATATACAAAAAGTCACGTATAAAATCCAACTGTCAATTAAACTTTTGCCGCTGAAAATCAATTACAGTTACTATTAATTTATGAAGCCTGAAATAATTTAGCAATGGAGTTGAAGCTAAAATTACCATTGAGTCAATTATAGAGCTAAATTGAGTAGTGGTATATTTTCTACGGTTTAATTTACCAAAATGATTGCAAATGGAGTTAGTATCTTTGTGGGAGACTCGTCTCATTTATGATCTGTGCTCATCAAACCTTCACCATTTCTAGTAAATATTAATCTGGTCCAGCTCAGTGTGGAGAAATAAATTCTTGAATTATTTATTATAAATAGCCGCAGATGCAAATCATGCAACAAAAGGAATGATAAATACTCCGCATTGTCAAAATATTCAATGTATCTGAATATTCAATTACAATTAATCCCTTAATTTCCCTACTCTTCGCTAATAATTCTTTTTATTTCTTTTGTGATATTTTTGTACTACTTTCTTTTGGGACAAATATCAGGAACAAGAAAAAACCTTGTGCATTTAAGATATCGATAAGGTTAGGTGTGCAGATGCAGCATTGGCGTCTGCTATTTTAATTTGGTATCATACAAACGGAAATTTGAAATTTTATGAGCATATGAATGATCTAGTTATTATATTTATGAAAATTGAAAAAAATTGAAGATGTGGCAGAGATCCAAAGTAGGCCTAGCCTATATTCAAAATCAGGAGAGACATTTTATTACTCCCGCATCACTGAGAAATCTAACTCTCTAAGTAGTATCATTATTTAGGCCATCCACGATAGGAATAGCCCAGTCATAGCCCAGCCATAGCCCAGCCACTGCCACATCAGCAGCACTAAAAATCCTCCTGCCACATCATCAAAACAAGCAAATAGCCCAGCAATAGCCCAGCCATAGCCTAGCCACTAATATCCACATCACTATTAACAAATATATACAAAATGAAATAATTAACAATCACACAATATGCGAATTTAATTTACGAGACATATACGGGAAAAATTTAATAATACTATTAAAATTTTAAAAAGTACAATAATTTAAAAAGTACATTAATTAAAAAAAATACAATAATAAAAAAAAGTACATAAATTTTAAAAAAATACAATAATAAAAAGTACGTTAAAACAAGTGGTGCGAATGAAAATGACGAACAAAGCGCGTATATATAGTGTTTCGAAAAAAAAAAATTTATTTTTTCGCGCTGGGCGATCCGGGCGCTGCAATAGCGCCGAACAGACCGCCCAGCGCACCGCCCAGCGCACCGCGACCGCCCAGCGCTGCGCGGTTTCTCTCTCCAATCGCCCGCTGGGCGGCTGCAATAGATCGCCCAGCGAACCGCCCAGCGCCGGCACTCGGCTGGGCGGTCGCTGGGCGCCTATTGTGGATAGCCTTAAGTAAAGAGAAATTAGAAAATGAATTAACGCATGTGTATATGATAAGGATCTACGGAAAATTGGATTTTACAAGAGAAATTAGAAAATTACGCTTGATTTCTTGAACAATTAGGTTTACAATGTTTACAAATCAAATACTACAATGATAATGAAAAAGGAAATAAAAATATCTATTTGCATACCAACCTCTATGACAGCCAGCGCCAACTGCCCGAAATGTAGGGATGACTAAAAATTGGAGACTACTATTTTAAAGACAAAGGCAGCAATGAAGCATCACCTACACAAACGTTCTTTTACATCTAAATTTGGTTTTCCAACAATAATTAGTGATTAAACTTCAGAAATTATCGATCTATTACTCTTTGCTGCACGAACATATATTTGTACTAACAGGACTTTTTGGCTCACATATCATACTTCACTGATTATCATTTGTACTATCAATTGTTTCTGTATATTCACATATCATATTTCATTGATTATCATTTGTACTACCATGGGACCATAAAAGTCCATAAGAGCTTGAAAATCAAACTTAAAGATACACGAAAATTAAAAATTGGGGAGAACAAAACAAAAATCTGGAAGCCAAGAAATGCACAAAAATGATTTACTTAAGTACTTAACTACTTTTCATGTATATTGTTGTTCATCAAGCAATAACTTACTAGTTGATCCCACCACAGTCATCACTATAGCTAAATGAGCTATGCTCTCTCTCTCTCTCTCTCTCCCAGTATAGTATGGTTCATCAAGCAAGTAAATACCTATATCCCTCTGATGTCGAAAAACACGAAAAAAATGAGCTTCAAGCATCTGGGATGTGGACTACAACATCCATACAGAATATAGAATACATAATACCAAATCAAGCATCTGTCCTTGCTGATCAAACAGATATCATAAGTGAACAACACCTAAAATTATTCACATCCATACTTCCTCAACAATTTCAACCAAATCACATACAACCCACACGTTGCGTACGCGTGTGTGCAACAAATCATTAAGAAGAAGAAGAAGAAAGAACTTATAATATAAAAGTCATCAAGATATCATAATACAACAGCTCAATATAATGATATGGTAGCAGTAAATCGATGAATATAGTGGCATTTTAATAATCTAGTTGTACAGACAAGAATAGCCAAAAAAATAAATTCACATTCTCTATAAGGGGAGGAAAAGGAGTATAGAAAGTATCCCATTCTTCGCTGGTTTCCTGGCCGCATTTTTCTGTGAGCAGCATCCCGTCAAGAGAAAACCCGGATACAAGAACACAAGCCAGCTTTTAGCAGAACAAAATTTTGAAACTCCTTTACGATACAACAATCGCCAAATTCGTCACATCACATGTAATGATGATGAAAGCAGCAATACAACAAATGTTTATATTACTCCATGAAACATTCAACATATTGGGCCTTCTCAAGAAAAACTCCACTGGCTGAGTTATTCAGAATCACCCTTGAGGCTATAGATATTGCCAACCACTCCAACAATACTAACTATAACAGCCAATGTTAACATGAACCAAGACAATAACCTCTCGGAAAAGCTCAGCCCGCTCCCTACTTTGCTCAACCTCAATGCAATGAGAGGTGGAAAGGTGAAAGCTAATGAGACCGCTGTTGTTGCTCCTGTAAACTTAAAAGCCGTCCAAATATTAGGGATCATAGTCGAGCCTAAATATATAAGCCCTAAGAGCACAAAGGTTAAGACCAGACACCGCTTCCTGCTCTCCGAGAGAGGATTCAATCCATCAAAAATTAGTGTGTCCACTGTTTGCCTCAAGGAAAAATGAATAACTGGGAACACGAGAACCAAATGCAGAATGTATCCTATACGAACAAAGTAGTTCAAAGCTGTGCTGAACCGGATGCCAAGATCCTTATCAAAGTTAGTGAGCACATCGGATTCAGTATCCTTCCCAAAGAGTAAATAGCCAGCTATCGCAGTAGAAGCATACACAGCAACACAAATCGCAGCCGTGATCCTTCCCACACGGTACATTTTACTTGGTGAGCGCCCTTCAAGCTCGTTATAAATTGGTTGGACATTAAAGTGGCACACATAAGCATTTGACATGATAGGAATCACCACAAGCAGATCAAGAATTGCCTTCTTGGATCCAAAATCAGGCATCATCCTAGGAGGTTCTATTTTCCCCTCAATAAGCTTGATAAGAGCCACAATGAACACAACAACAACAAAAACAACTGCAAGCGCTACAGAAGCTGCTGAAGTTGTGCTCAAGGAATCAATCCTATCCAAGGTACACAACGGTGCGAGAAACAGCACTAGAACTATTAGAATCACTATCTTCCTATGATCCCAAAAACCATTACCCCACCACTGGTCAAAAACTCCCATGTGATGAAGGGATCCCGACATCACATCCCCGATGATGATCAGATACACAACCAAAACACCAGCATTGTTTACAATTATGCAGATTTCGGATAAGGTTCTAGCAGTCCTACCCAATGCAGCTTCAACAACCTCACCATATGTAGCTGCCTTACATTGGACAGCAAACCTCACTAGCAACTCCACGCTGATCTCAGACAAAATAGCCATGAAACATATCAAGATTACACCAACAAACAGCCCCAAAACTTTCATTGTTGCAGGCAAGGCCATGATGCCAGCTCCAATGATAGAGGTGGTGAGATTAAAGACAGCACCATAAATCCCAGACCCAGATTTATTTTCACCAAAAATAAGGGGCAAATCATCAAAATCAAGGTCATCTTCATCGTCCAAACCATCTGTATTAGATCGATTTGAATACCCATTTTCATGATCGGGTGAAATCAATCGGAAAGCTTGAGTCTTTAATAGAAAATTTTCATCTTTCACGTCTAATTTCGAGTAATTGCTATCCATATGTGTTTCTTAGTCTACATATACCCACACATATACACACGAAAACACGGTACCTCAACCTTTCTCTAAATGTAGAGATTCAAATGCAAAAACATAGATTGCCAACAAAAATCCAGAGAGGAAACCGCGAAACTTACAGTTATTTTGGATTTGGATGATAATTTGACGCGGGATTTCCTGAAATTCAAGAATGGGTTGGTTTTGGCAAAAGGAGATCCAGATCTCAGCCGCAAATTGATATGATTTTGATCTGGATCGGCAAAAGAACCAATGAGAATAGCTAAAGGAAAAGATTTATGGAATTTGGAGTTGAATCTTGATATGTGCGGTATAAGACGGTTGGAGGAGGTCGGACTTGGTTGATTTTCAACTTTTTTTTTTTTATTTTTTTCTGAGGGCTCATGAAATTATTAATTTTAATTTCAGATGCTTAGTATAGGGGGGAGTTTCACTTTACCCTACTTCCAAGTTTGATTTTTGGCCTTTCACTTTATTCTAACTAAACTATTCAGACTTTTTGTCCTAAATTGAATTTAATATAAGTTAGTTTCCATTCGCGTGTTGAAATAGCATCGGCTGATTTCTTTTTCATACTAATTCTTTCTTTTTAGTCAAAACTACTACAAGTTTTTTAATTGTGTTTAGGGTTAGGATCAAGTAATACTGAATCATCTTCAATTGTATACATCAAATTCTAATTCTAACTCTAATTTTAAGTATATATTATTACTATTAAAAAGTAATTTTACTTCAATAATTTAATACTATTAAATACAAATTCAACATTATTTTTTAATATGTTTGTATAAAATTTTTATAGTAAATTCATATTTGATGTTGTTTCATAGAAATGCAAAATTGAGTTTTGGTGTTTGATTGTAGATAACCTTAATAATGACTTCTAATGATTGGTGTATAAGTATTGTTAAGAAAACAACTATAGAAAACTTATGTTAAGAAAAAATATGTTATCTCGTGCATACGATAATGAATAAATACTTATTCTATAAAGTAGAAATTGTTAATGATTTTTCTAATATTGTAGTCTATAGGAAATTATTACTCATCCGTCTCATGATACTCACACTTTTCTTTTTTCGTAGTAGATTAAAGATTGAATAATTAGTGCAATTAAATTAGTATTTTAAGTATAATAAGGGGACACATAATTAATTTGAATATGTTATTTAAATATCTTAATTATTACTTAATTAAAATATAAATAATGCAATTGGTTTGGGACGAGCCAAAAAACGAAAAGTGTGAATAGCTTGAGACGGGATAGTACCTATCTATTTGTATTTATCTACTTTTAAAGTGCAGTAAGAATTAATTGGCTTGATATAATAACTGAATTTAAATCGTACTTGGTAAATTTTGTTGTTGAAGTCTCGAAGATAATTTTTACTAGTATATGTGTGCTATTAATACTTTGTAAGTAAGCGGTTTTGAGTTTAAAGGGAAAACCTTCAACCAATCGATGTTACTAGTACTTTATTAAGGACGAACCTATCACCAAATCGTGACTAGAATATTAATTTTTGATAAATTAGTTAACATTCAAATTTTGGTATATGGTTTTTGGTTTCTTAACGTTGAACATAAATACAAATACAAACATGTTGTGATCAGATATTTTGGAGTACTTTTCTTCAAATTAAACATTGGCATTGAAGATAAAAGTGTTAGATTTAAACCAGGGTGCGTATAAAGGTACATCCCATTTTCAAGTAAATGAAATCAAAGTGCAGACTTTTAACGTAAATGATATATAAAAAAAGTGCAAACTGCAAAAATAAAGTAAAAGTGCATGGGCCTAAAATTTATTGTATAATTTTCTCTCATTTTATTGTCAACAAATGAGTTACTACATGTTTTGGTTATTACCTAGGAGTATCTAATAAAACGAACAAGTATTAGTTAAAATATTGTTTAGTTAGGCGACTAGCGAGATATATGATCTTTACTTCACAATCTAATTTTATTTTCTACTGCCACTAACTTCTCGATGCAGAATAGTACTCCACTTACTACTACCAGTTATGCAAAAGAATCATACTTATATGGATAATTTTTTTACTACCTTAATATTATATGCAGTGGCGGATCCAGGATCCGGAAACGGAGGGGGCGGAATATATAGTATTAGCTTGATTTAGTGCGGACATGGCTATTTCTTTTGTTGTTCGGGGCGACGCCGGAGGCAAATGGAGGGGGCGAACATGGTAATTTTACATCCCGATAAGGGGAAAATAGTCGCACGGAGGGGGCGACCGCCCCCTCCTGCCCCCCCTAGATCCGCCACTGATTATATGTCCAAATTTCCAATGATTTCTTTTTTTTTTCTTAAAAAATATTCCAATTTCAAAATCGTAGCATTCTAATAACAAATATCTAGACTCACAAAATGCTGCCCTCATATTTTTTCGTTTAAATAATTGACGTGCAGTGAACAAATTGGCAACATTATATTATTTATATATAATCGAAAAAAATAGATTTGGATATCTTGTGGTACACTAATAAATAAGGAGAATACCGAAATATTACGGTGTGACTTAAAGTATTATACGATTTCTTAAAATTGAGAGTTTGAGACAATATAATGCATTTTCGTTTTATAACTTTTATGCATTTTCGTTTTATAACTTTTATGCATTTTGAAACTTAGAAAATCGAAACCACGAATCTACTTCTCACGTATATCTTGGATATCTTTATGATATATTTATTCAATCGAAGTTAAATTTAACATGAAATGATGAAACGGATGTGGATCCTGGATTTCTTTAAAAACACTACTTGTAATTATAAATTGAATCTTGCTTTGAACATCAATCAGAGTGGCGCAGCGGAAGCGTGGTGGGCCCATAACCCACAGGTCCCAGGATCGAAACCTGGCTCTGATAAATTTATTCTGATAAGCGTCCAATTCCACTTTTTTTTTAAAAATTTTTGTACGTTATATTTTAAATTCTTATAAATAATAGTATGATTTCATCTAACCACAATTAAAACTCATAGAATAGTCCACAGGAGTATATTGTCACAAAGTTATTATAAGGCTAAATATTATAGATTTTTGAACACGACAAATTTATATCGAATTATGCTTTATTTTAACATTTCGTCTTTAAATGTCTATTATAATTATTGGTGTACTGAATAAAGTATTGATTATAGTCTGACCCATCCACATGTGAAGATATAACTAAAACCAATTATTTTCAAATATATTAGGGCTAAACCAATTTTTTTCAAATATATTAGGGCATCCACAGTGGGGCGGATGATAGTCCGCCCGATATGCGGACGATGACACATCCATCGTCCGCGCCCTATGCTTTGTCCGCGGACGATAGAGCTTCGACCACGCATCGTCCGCGGTATCGTCCGTCCCACTGCGGGTCACGCGGACGATGCAACGCGTTTTCCTTTTTTATTTTTTTTAACTCTTCAAAATTTATTATATATATACACCCCAACTTCACTCTTCCATTCTCATTTTTCCATACACTAAAAAAATGAATCACGGTGGCCGGGTACAGACCCTGATGAATACCAGGCCTTTGACTCCAACACCCAATACGATCCCGATTTTAGTACGGATTCGTACGGGATGTCAGACATGAAGTCGTTTCCCACCCGCGCCCACGCCCACGCCCTACCCCACCGCCGCCGCCTCGGGCTCTTCCACCAAGAAGAAGCGGAACAGGCAAAGGGCCCACAAGTTGCCGCCTCCGGAGAAGAATGAAGAGTTCGCCCCAGGGAGGACGAACTACAACCCGAATGAAACCATCGTCTTGGTTAGATGTTGGATTGATATTTCGGAGGACCCGATGTTTGCCAACAACCAAAAGCAAATCGCGTACTTGGAGCGCATCGTTGATCCCTACAACGAGGCCAAGCATGCGGCCGCCTACAAGCGCCAGAGGGAGCAGCTCCGCAAGCACTGGGATCAGGTGAAGAAGAAGGTCAATTTGTTCTCGGCGGAGTACGAAAAGTGCTTGAGGGAGCAGGGCAGCGGCGAGAGTTTGACTGATGTGCGCGATAAAGCGCTTGCGTCGTACATTTCATTGTACGACGCTTTCAAGCATTACAACTCCTGGCTCCTCTTGAAGGATAAGCAGAAGTTCCAAGGACGGATTATGTCCCTATCGACTGCGGCGAATAGGACGAAGAACACCGCAGCCGGTGATTATACGAGCAGCGACAGCGGCACACCTCCGATGGACCTCAACCAGCCGATGTACGAGGATGAGAGTTCCGACACACCGATGTCCTCCCGGCGTCCCATTGGCGTCAAGGCTGCCAAGAACAAGGGCAAGGCGAAGGCGACATCCTCACAAGCCGCGGCCCCGGACCCGTCCCCGACCCCGACTTCAGTTGCGGGACATGCCTACGCGGAGTTGGTGGCGGCCGCCAACCGGAGGACGTTGTTGGATACGCACCACGCCCTCATGCAGTGCGAGGACCCGGGCAAAGCCGAATACCTCAAGTGGATGATCGATGATCTGCGGCGCAAGCTGGGAATGAAGGATTAGTAATGTAGGATTTAGTGAACTTGTTTTTTATTTCTAACTCTTGTAATTTTTTTTAATTAGTAATGTAGGATTTGCCTTTAATCGTAGTGTTTTTTTTTATAATTTTGGATGATATATTTGAAAACATAAAAAAATTAATTAACAAAATAGTAGTGAAAACAATAGGATGGACTTTAGAGCGTCCCACTGCAAGTGAAAGAGTATGAGGATAGAATGCAGATGTGATAGAGCATAGGACGGCCCAACGTGGATACTCTTACTATTGGGATGACCAAATATGTGGTATCCAAACAAAGTAAATGCATGACATGTGATTTAACTATATATAAAAATCTATATCAAAGGGAGGGACGAAAGAGATCGAAATATATATAAAAAAATAGAGCTTGTAATGTACAGAAAACGTTATTGAGTCGATTAGTTGTAGGTATAATTCAATAATTGCGTGAACTAAAATGGGAGTGTGTAGTAATGCAATTGTGCATTGTTGCTATACCAACCACTCAAAATCAAAAGCTTCACCAAACAATTGCATTTTCTATGCCCATTATTAATACTTCGATACCCCTATTTGGGCCCACAAAACATAGCTTTCGTTTTTTTCTATCAAATTACCAAACAGTGTGGTATGATGTGACATTAGTCATGTTATATTTGTATTGCTTTATTCCGCGATTACATAAATGATTCATTGTAGTATTGTTTCTCAAAATTTTTTAAAAACAATCTTAGTCATATATCATAATCCACAATTTGTATCCCTATTCCCTAGTTAGTAGTGACCACATTATTGATGGCGAAATGTACGCTCTCCATTATCTCAAGTACAATTTCATTAATAGCAATTAAATAATGCATTTTTTTTGGAACAAGACAGAAAATACAAACAATAATGTTCGGAAAAAACCATAGTGTGATTGATTCATTTTTATTATTGATTCATTTTTATTACTTTATTTATGCTTGAGTATATCTCCCTAATAAGAACTTTGCTTATATTTTTCATAATAAGATCATAGTAGTAAAATATAAGAGCATCATTAACGCCATGGGCCGGGCAGCAAATCGCAAGTCCCGGCCCGTCACAAGTGTTGGATGGAGGAGAGTCACGGCCTGGGCCGGTCCCGGGGCCGCATTTGCAGCCCTGCCCATGCGCGCGTTAATTGGTGCGGGACGTGACGCAACGCGGCCCGACCCAGGGTTATTTCGTGTTCGGGCCGGGTCGCAACGGATTTTTTTTTAAATTCGATTTTTTTATAAATACTACTCCATCCATTTTTATACACATTCAACTTCATTTCAACTTCATATCTCTTCCTAAAATTTGAAAAAATGCCTCCTCGTCAAAGATTATTCGAAGCTCAAATGTCCTGGTTGTTAGCAGAGGCGGTACCGGCAATCCAAGAAGAAATCAACAACGAAGTAGAACGCTACCAAGCTGCTATTCAAGCTTGGAACGAACAACAAATCCGGGTACCACGTACTCGGATGTATATTCACCGAGACCGTGAACAAGCTGCCTTGCGGCTTTTTAGGGATTATTTCTCTAGAGATCCGCTATGGAGTGATCAGATGTTCCATCGCTGGTTCCGGATGCTAACTCAAAGTTCACGGACTTAAAAAAAAACTTGGAAATAGTAAAAAGTACCTCAAATGATACTAACTCAAAGTTTACGGACCTAAAATGATATTTTCAAAGTTCACGGATCTAAAATGATTATTTGACAAAGTTCGTGGACCAAAAATGATGTTCCCTCAAAATTAAATTCGATGTCCACAAAAGCAGGTCAATTTAAAGCGTCGAATATCGCTCTCTCATATTTCCAGCAACAATCATATCATATGAAAAGCTCAATCGTAGCCGTTGAATGCAGCGCATGACTACATCACAGGGGCCCACTCTCCACAGCCCAGCCCATTCAACGGTTCGGAAAGCTTCGTGTCTTGCTGTGCACCGTACGCGAAGTGTAGGGTATCACAACCCAGCTTGGAGCCAAAGATATCAAGCCGATTACTCGGAGCAAAATCAAGCCGGCTCGGTTGGGCCCCGCATGACTGTACTTGTCGTGATAAGTATATTGTCAAAATGATAAGCTTGACTGCTTATCATCTTCACTATTTTGCTCCTTCCGACAAATGAATTCATTTATTTGTGCTGCAATCAAGGCTGTGATCCCATTTCCTCCGTCGATATAGTTTAGAGAGAGAAACCCATTGTTTTTTGTATGCATATCTGTGAGAGATTGAACCATACTTTCACCTTGAGTTCAGTGTTCTCTGCTTCAGTTGATTTTCTAAAACTCTTCATCTTCTATATTTAATTACACGTAATATTAATAAATATGAATATTAGGGTGTTTTGGGAGTGGGAGTGCTTTTTTTGTACCACACTGGAATCTTTATTTTGAAGGGCTATATTTTCTATTTTTTCTCATTTTTTCAGCTCCAACTTTTCCTCACTTATTAGCTCATAGATGGTAATCTTGAAATTGCTTTTGGGGTTTCCTTTAAGTGCCCTTTTCCTTTGCATCTCGGATTCGATTTAAAGCCACTTTCATTTGTGTGATTCTTTTCCATTATTTAACCTCGGATGCAGCAATTCTTTATCAAAATTTCGGCCACATATTGTCGGTGCATGCTCAAACGTTAAACCCTACATCCTATGCTGATCTTGCAAAAAAAAATTCAAGTTTTTCCCCTTAATTGAGGTGATCTTAAGGATCTAGGTTAATTCTGTGTTTTTTTCCTCTTGCCCTTTTTTTGGGGGGGAGGGTTTGTTTTTTATTACTCCACTTTGTTTTTTCTTGTGTTGTACTCTATTATGTTGTACTACTAGTTCTTTTGCAGTTCATGTGAAGCAAAATTAAATGAAGGGATCGTTTCTGATTCGCCCTTGATTTTGCTTTTGGGTTTTTTGCAGATCCATTTCTGTAATCGCTTTTGAAAAGTTGCGCTGTGACTGAAGAAGAGTTGATTGAGATGTCTTCTCTGAGTAGAGAACTTGTTTTCTTGATTTTACAATTCCTGGACGAAGAGAAGTTTAAGGAGACTGTTCACAAGTAGGTTTATTGTTTTATTGATTTACATTTGTATGGTTCTTTTTTTTTTCTTGTCTGAAAATTGTGCATTTCATATTTTTGACCTGTCTAATAATAGGCTTGAGCAAGAATCGGGGTTCTTCTTTAACATGAAGCATTTTGAGGATGAGGTGCACAATGGGAACTGGGAGGAGGTTGAAAGATACCTCTCTGGCTTCACGAAAGTGGACGACAATCGCTATTCGATGAAGTTGTTTTTTGAGATTAGAAAGCAGAAGTACCTTGAAGCATTGGATAAGTGAGATTTTAACACTCGTGATTTATAATCTGAATTAGCCCTTAAGAGATTAGAGTGGGTCGATTTATCATCGGTATCTGTGTTGTTGTGTAGGCATGATCTGTCCAAAGCTGTTGATGTTCTTGTTAAGGATCTTAAAGTGTTTTCGTCCTTTAATGAAGAGCTTTTTAAGGAGATAACTCAGCTGTTGACGTTGGAGAACTTCAGGTACTTGTTCTTTTGTGATTGTTGACAATCATCGTGACAGACGTTGAATATGTTTTGCTTGAATATGTCTCAGGGACAACGAGCAACTCTCCAAGTATGGAGATACAAGATCCGCTCGAGCTGTTATGCTAGTTGAACTGAAAAAGCTTATCGAGGCAAATCCATTGTTTCGTGACAAGCTGCAATTCCCTAACCTCAAGAACTCAAGGCTCAGGACGCTCATTAATCAAAGGTAGACTTCAATTTGACATGTGAATCAATCGTAACTATATGATATTTTTTATGATTACAAGAGGTTTGGCTATGGACTGATATGTCTGATATAGTTTAGTATTTACATGGTAACATGGGTAGGATTTATGCTTTGCCCCATGTTTTGTTGATTGGTATCTCGAAGCCTAAGGTATTTAGGAGATCAACGGTTTGGATAGAGGAGGTACTAATAATATTTTCATATGCAGCTTGAACTGGCAGCACCAGCTTTGTAAAACTCCCAAGCCGAACCCAGATATCAAAACACTCTTCGTGGATCATTCATGCGGACAGCCAAATGGTGCAAGCACGCCTTCTCAAGCAAACAATCCCCTGCTTGGAGGAGCAGTTCCAAAGCCTGGAGGCTTCCCTCTTGCTGCACATGCGGTTTGAATTTGTATATCTTATTTAACTGACGGAGTTTTCTTGCTGTGACTTGTTATACTTACTGGCCCGTGATTGATGATACCAGCCGTTCCAACCCATGCCTGTACCAGTTCCAACACCTCTTGCTAGTTGGATGTCCAATCCACCGGCTGGAACTCATCCAGCAGTTTCTGGTGGGCCTCTTCTTGGTCCTCCTCCGATTCCAGGTAGCACTCTCTCTTTATCAGTGACGAGGATCTAGATTATCTAAGATTCAAATCTCGCAATGCTTGCTAAGTTTTGTGCCTCGCAAGACATTATAATCTGTCTGGCTTGATTTGTTGAACATTCTAAGATCAATAAACTTGCAATGCATATTGTGTCGAAGGGTTGTCCGTATGGTTTGCAGTAGAGTGGTTTATATCGAGAGACCTGGAGATCTCTTATCTGCAGTCTTAACACTTTTATGATATTCACAGAGAAGTATATGGCAATTACCATGCAAGTTTTATTGGTGATATATATGGGTCGGACAAACCGAGTTAATTAGATGTCCTAAATTGTTCCATGTTTCATGAAACACCCCTTAACCTTTGTGCTCACAAAACTTGCAAGATTTCTAAGTGTATTTCTTGTTGAGTTCTGTACAGCTGGATTTAAGTATCCTAGGACTCCACCAAACCCATCTATCGATTTCCTATCTGGTGATTCTGATCACGTGAACAGAAGAACCAGGCCTTTGGGGATTTCTGATGAGGTAATTAGATGTTACGAAGATCAAATTCTTCAGATGAGATAATTCGTTGTTGTTACATTCATCAGGTTATATTATGTGTGCTTTCATATGCAGGCAAGTCAGGCTAGTCTTCCTGTGAATATACAGCCTCTCTCATTTCCTGGGATTGCTCACAGCCATACCTTCAGCGCTCTGGATGATTTTCCAAAATCTGTAGCATGGACTTTTAGCCAAGGATCAACTCCTATGAGCATGGATTTTCATCCTGCCCAACAAACGTTACTTCTAGGTTGAGTTAACTGGACAAGATATATTTGTGATTCTTTGAGGGTTTTTTTAATTTGTAAAAAATGTTGAATCAATAGTCTATGTATGTAATAAAACCAGTTGGCACAAATGTGGGAGATATCGGGCTGTGGGAGGTTGGTTCAAGGGAGCGGCTCATGCAGAGAAACTTCAAAGTCTGGGATCTGAGCAAATGTTCCATGTCTTTTCAGGTTGCCACGTATTTTCTTGACTGAAAAATACCTCAATGGTGTTTACGGAATTCATTTAATTTCAACAGGGTTTTGACTCGTTTGTTTAATTCAGGCTAGTGTGGCAAAAGACGCTGGTGTCTCGGTAAATCGTGTTATTTGGAGCCCTGATGGATCTTTGTTTGGTATGAGTTTAGATGATATATTTTCCAATCGAAGAAATCTTAGAGGAAGCTATCTGATTTGTTATCTTTAACTTTCTGCTTAATAGGTGTTGCATATTCTAGACACATCGTACAAATTTATTCATATCATGGGAAGAATGATGTTCGTCAGCATTTGGAGGTATTATATGATCATTCGACCTTTATTTACTTGCTAGAAAGTTTATGGTTTATTTGAGAAATTGCTACTGGGTACTTGTGTTCCAGGTCGATGCTCATGTTGGTGCAGTAAACGATCTTGCATTCTCCCATCCCAATAAGCAGCTCTCGGTGATAACCTGTGGGGATGACAAGCTTATCAAGGTTGTTTAGGATACACTCTAGCTTGAAAGAATCGAACAGCTTCATGTGATATCACTCTCTTTATCTTTAATTTCTAGGTCTGGGATGCCACCACTGGTGCAAAACAATATACTTTTGAAGGTCATGAAGCCCCTGTTTATTCGGTGTGCCCTCACAATAAAGACAGTATCCAGGTAATAAAGCATCATACCATTCTATTTTTATATAACTTGAGTATATCATGCCAATCTTTAGCCCCCTCATGACTAAGAATATCTATAGCATTGCTGTAGGGTTTATTAAGATCTTGTAGTGGTTATGATCTCTAATTTCTGTGTCATTTTCCAGTTTATCTTTTCTACAGCTTTAGATGGAAAAATTAAGGCATGGCTATATGATAATCTGGGGTCTCGAGTTGATTATGATGCCCCTGGTCGTTGGTGTACGACTCTGGCCTACAGTTCTGATGGAAAAAGGTTATAACCTGCTGCTGCATTTCGATTTATTGTGAAATTGTCACTCAGCCATATTATAATTTGGCAATTTCTCGCTCAGGCTTTTCTCCTGTGGGACTAGTAAAGAAGGAGAGTCCCATATCGTAGAATGGAATGAAAGTGAAGGAGCTGTGAAGAGAATATATCAAGGTTTCCGAAAACGGTCGTTGGGGGTAGTGCAGTTTGACACTGCTAAAAACAGATTTTTGGCAGCTGGTGATGATTTTTCCATCAAAATCTGGGATATGGATAACACTCAACTTTTGACCTGTATTGATACCGATGGAGGTCTTCCTGTGAGTTTCAGTCATAGCATCGTAATATACACCCACACACACACCTTTGCATATATATTATGCGAAAAGCACTGCGCATTGTGCCTCAAATTTGCTTTTTCACCAATGCCAGGCAAGTCCTCGAATCCGCTTCAGCAAGAATGGGACACTGCTAGCTGTTTCTGCCAATGACAATGGGATCAAGATATTAGCAAACACTGATGGTTTCCGCGTACTACGTGCCTCTGAGAATCTGGCTTTCGATGCCTCGAGAACATCTGAAGGCGCCAAGGTAAATTCTTCAGACATATTTCCAACTACTTCTTGTGAAAGAATGAGATTATGAAGAAAAAAAAGATGGGAAATATTTACTAAAGCTTTTCGTATTGTTACCTGTAGCCAGTTGTAAGCCCCATATCTGCAGCAGCTACAAGTAGCATGGAACTTGCAGAGAGGGTGGCGGCCTCTGCAATGGTTGGTATTCCGCGGTTTTCTCCTTTCTGCTGCAAACGATGTGCTATTATTTAGACCATGAATTGGAATTTTAAACACCTACTCATTCTGAATTTCGTTCTTGGTGGACTGCGCTTCACCTTACTATTTGCAATTTGTGTGTGCTGAAAGCTTAGTCTTTGATTTTTGTTAGAATCGTGACACGAGAGACCATGGTGATGTTAAACCTAGAATAGCAGCAGAGGATGCTAATGACAAATTAAAGAATTGGAAGCTTAGTGAAATCAACGAACCATCTCTGTGCAGGTCATCAAAACTTCCCGAGCATTCAAAAGTAACAAAGGTATAATGCTCAATAATATGTAAGCGTCTAATGCATTTGTATTGGAGCTCTTAACATATTCAAGCTGTTGGTCTTGTTGCAACAGATATCTAGGTTGACATATACTAATTCAGGCAATGCCATACTTGCATTATCTTCAAATGCGATCCATTTGCTTTGGAAATGGCCACGGAGTGACCCTAATTTTAGTGGAAAGGTGAGAACAAAAATGAAGCTACTTCCCTCTTTAACTGTGAGTTTCAATCACTAATCGCTATGAAACGATGCTCTCTGTAGGCAACCACTAGTGTTTCACCTCAGTTATGGCAGCCATCAAGTGGAATCTTGATGACCAATGATATGCCTGATGTGAACCCCGAGGAAGCTGTTCCCTGCTTTGCCTTGTCTAAAAATGACTCTTATGTAATGTCAGCCTCAGGGGGGAAAATCTCTTTGTTTAACATGATGACTTTCAAGGTGACTTAGAGCGATAGATTATGTTTCGTGTTTCGGTGTGCTCCTGCCCATGTGCATGAATTTTCACCCCTCACTTTTTTGGATAACTGCAGACTATGACCACTTTTATGCCTCCGCCACCAGCAGCAACATCCTTAGCTTTCCATCCTCAAGATAACAACATAATCGCTATTGGGATGGATGACTCATCTATCCAGATATTTAACGTTAGGGTGGATGAGGTATCTCATAAGCACATAATATCAGCATACATTGTCCTTGTGGCTAGTCCAAAAGGTCTAGGTAGCTTATCGATAATATCCGCTTCTTGCAGGTTAAAAGCAAGCTTAAAGGACATTCTAAGCGTATCACGGGCCTTGCTTTCTCAAACACATTAAATGTGCTTGTTTCATCGGGTGCAGATGCCCAGGTTGACAATTTTATCGAACTCATCTTTTGCTGCAACACTGTTGCATATAGAATGCTTGATTTTTTTTGTTAAGATTCTTGATGAGTATAATGATATCTCTTATATATGACGGCTGATTTTAATTTCTTGCCCCACTCCAGCTGTGTGTGTGGAGCTCTGTTGGATGGGAAATGCAGAAGTCCAGGTTCTTGCAACTGCCGTCCCGAAGGTCGCCTGAGGCACCATCTGAAACACGTGTGCAATTTCATCATGACCAGACTCACTTTCTGGTCATACACGAGACTCAACTAGCCATATATGAAACAACCAAATTAGACTGCATACATCAGGTAAAAGAAAATTCCATTGAAGGCACTGATCAAGAAAATCGCTTGAGGCAACATTCTCTTACACTGTAGCTATATTTCTCCTTGCAGTGGGTACCGCCCGAATCTGCTGCCCCAATATCTCATGCCACATTCTCGTGCGACAGCCAGCTGGTTTATGCTAGTCTGCTAGATGGTACCATCTGCATATTCAATGCTGCACACCTTCGCTTGCGGTGCCGTATCAGTCGTTCTGCTTATCTTCCTTCAAGTGTCAGGCAAATCCCTTACACGATACTATGTTTTCGTGTTTCATTAGCAAAGGCTTCCATTCTGCCCTTTAGCCTCTAGGTCATCTATATCAGAATAAATGGAAGTATGAGACTCTGGATGCGAAGAAACAGATTTAGGTCTTTATATAATTTATACAAGAACCTAATTACGATATACTAGTAAATGAGAAAGTATGAGGAATTCGATTTTAACGTGACTCTTACACGTTTCATGGTTTATAATATGACTAGTGCTTAGCGTTAAGAGAAAATGGACTTAAGATACGCTACAGAAGACGTCTTAGAACCGGAGTTTTACCTTGAGCTAAATTTCGAATTAGCTTTGTTATTGCCAAAATCTATACTCCTGTATTTTTGTGAACCAATTTAAAAGTCATGTCAAAAGCTGAGAATATGTATGAAGTGTATGATAATACACTATTACAGAATGACATTGTGTTTCTTTTGTAATATGTTTGCTGCAAGAAATTTTGTTATGAAAATTGTGTGCTACTCTCCTCTTGCAGCTCCAGCATCCACCCAACAGTGATAGCTGCACACCCACAAGAAGTGAATCAATTTGCATTAGGTCTGTCGGATGGCTCTGTCCATGTCATCGAACCTCATGCATCTGAGGCCAAGTGGGGTGTGGCTCCGCCACCCGAAAATGGCTCCACAAGCAATGCCCCTGTCACTCCTTCAGTTGGAGCCTCGTCCTCGGATCAGCCTCAAAGATGATCTACACGTAGCCCTTGAATTGCTCTCGATCTACTATTTGTAGAGTGGCTCTGTGAGATCTTATCTTTTTGCAACACTGCTTTTGTTCACTTAACAGTTTGAGGTGTTTATGTGATTACATTAAGTAGAAGTAATCTGGCACCCCGTTTAAGACAAGAAAATATGTTCCAGACTGGACTAGAAGATCATGTTAATAATCCATGCACTTTTTACCGCTCGTTACTTTTTATATAGTGCTAATTTTGATTGAATTTGTTCGGTATTTTTTTTAAAATTTGAGTTGATGTTGTTTATTACTTGGTTCAAGTTTCTTTAGATTTAATCGAACATTTAATCATATGTTTTGGTTGCTAGAGATGACCGAGGGAGAAAAATTTCAGTTGATGTTGAGCTTTTTTGGGTCAATACATATCTGCGCTTGTTTTTAAGTGTAATTGTTAGAGTTTGTTGCTTTAGGGTGTCCACTATAGGGGCGGCGCCGCCCCCATTCCGATACCGACCTGCAGGCCTATAGTGGAGGGAGCGTCCGCCCCGGGGCGGACGATTTTTGTTGGGGCGGACGGTACTCCGGCGAGTTATGTGCGATGACACGCCGGCCTATAGTGGATCGTCGGGGCCCCATTAAATTTTTTTTTCAAAAATTCTACTATAAATACCACTCCACCACCACCACCCATTTTACACCATTTTCAAACAATCTCCATTCATTCACTCTCTATACCTTCATTCTCTAAAAATGCACGGTGGAGACGACGAATCACCCGACACTGACAAATCGGGATATGACGACTATCCTTCCCAGCCGTCGGGATATGACGGCTATCCTTCCCAGCCGTCGGGTTGGAGTCAAACTCCCCCTCTGTGGGGATCGAGTCCAACTCCTCCTCCATCTCAGCCGTAGAGGTCGAGTCCCACGCCCCAACCTTTTCAGAGGAATTTGAGTCGGTCGGCGTTTGGAGATTATAGACTCAACCTCGACGCGGTTAACCATCTGCGGCCGGAGACCCCTTTCCAATCCAGCCAATCTCCTTTCACCGATGCAGATCGAGACGCACTAGAGACGATGATGGGTCTGCTCAGTCCGGGAGTACATGAAACGCCGGCAGCACGCGTGGATACGCCCGTTCCGACGAGAGTCGGCGGGTCCGGTGGGGTGGGTGGAAGCAGGGGCGGCGGAAGAGGCGGCAGCCGTGGTGGCAGCGGCGCCAGCAGTGGCGGTGGCGGTGAGGGCAGCGGCGCCGGCAGCCGGCGGTGGACGGGCCACGCACTATACCAAAGCAGAGTCCATTGCTGTGGCGCGGGTGTGGGATGCCATCACATCGGACCCCATAGTGGGCACCGATCAGACCGATGGGAGCTTTTGAAAGCGCGTCCTGTTGGCATACAACGAGTTCAAACCTCGAGGCGCCAAACCGCGTGACGGAGAACAGCTCCGCAAAAAGTGGTCTAGGATTCTGCATGCCACCAAGCGGTTCAGCTCCATATACGAGAACAACCTGCTCAGTGCTGAGAGTGGCAGAAGCGAAGCCGATGTGAAGGCGCTTTCTTGTCCGCCACAATGGGCTAGAGCTCGTGTTGGGACATACTATCTCTTTAATATTTACCCTAATTTAAACTCGTTATATATAATCTATTTATAACTATATAAAATGTGAGTTTTGAGTCTTTAATATAAGCATTTTTTGAAGTACATTACTACTAAACATTTATAAATATCAAAAATATATAAAGGTATATAAATTGTGAGGTGTGATTTTGTTTTTTACTTTTTAATATTAAAAACATAAATTTAGGGTTCAGGAATATAACGTCAATACATTGTATTAAATATATCAACACAAAGACATGACAATGTCAACACAATTTTATATTGATATTGTACAAGCATTATATTGATATATTATGATAGTTATGGTTATATTTTCTGCTTGCCAAAAAATACGAAAATTCATGTTTTTTTTTTTTCCAATTTTGACATCGAAACATATGCAATTGAGATCTTATTGAAATTCTTATAAAATTATCTTTAATTTGATACATGTTGTGTGAAAAAATAATTTAAATTGTGATAGTTATATGCATTAAAGTTTGAAATATTTTTCAAAAGTTAGTTATAACTAATTTGTTGTGAAATAATAATACCCTAATTGACATATTTTGTACATTGTATTGATACTCGAGGCTGAATAATCTTGTCTCTTGATTTGAAGATCTAATATCTACTCCTTTCGTCCGCCATAAGGAGTCACATTCTTTGGCGACACGAGTTTTAAAAAATGTTAAGAAAAGTGAGTGGAAAAGAGTTAGTGGAATATTGGTCCCACTTGTCTATATTAGTTTTAAATGAAATGTAAGTGGAATGAGTTAGTGGAATGTGAGGCTCTATTACCATTTATGGTAAAAGTAATCCGGGACACCTTTTCGCGGACGGACAAAAATGGAAAAATATGATTCCTATTCGCGGACGGAGGGAATATCATTTAGTTGTAGTTAGCAATTTAGGGGTGAGTTAGCAAAAATGTTTTAAAAATCGGACAGGTGAGCGAATGGGCGAAACTACTGGCTCATGGTTCAGCCGGTCCAACTGGTTCAAATTTCAATCACTGGTCGAACCGTTTTACTGTTGCAAATGCATATAAATATATATACAATATACAAAACATATTAAATTTACATATAATTAATAATATATCAAAAAACATTAAACTTAAAGTATATATTTAGTTGTAAATAAAAATATTAAAATTTAGTACTTAAATGATAAAATTTCATAAATTTTTGTTGGTAAATAAAATTAAATATATAAATGATTAGTTATCGTAGATAAAAAAAAGTTAATAGATAATGTTCACTTTAACTAAAAAATTGTATTAGTAATATTTAATTAAACATGAATTATTAGTTATTTTAAGTAAAAAATATATGTTAATATTAATGGTTAGTGTATATAAATTAAATTGGTACAATAAAATATTAATATTTGGTACCAATAAATTATTAATATTTAAAATAATTAAACTCCTATATTATAAAATATTAAAATAAAATATAGGAAATGGAGTACATATCATAATTAATAATTTTTTAAATGAATACAAAATTAAAATGAATTACTAGTTTTGGTGGATAATAAATTTTATATGTAATGTATAAGAATAATTCATGGTCATAATATTTCAAAGTGGCCATGTGATGGAGTGGTAAAGATTTCGGTATTTAGAGAGGAGGTAATGTGTTCAAGCCCTAGCAACAACTAATTTTGAAATGAATATTTTGAAAAGGGAAAAATCGGTTTCCGGTTCACGGTTGAACCGGTCGATCGATCAGTTTCGCCGGTTTAACATACTTGTGGGTTTCAGAGGTGAATCGGGCCGGACTGTCTGTCGGTTCGCAGTTGAATCAGTCGAACCGACCGGCCCGATCTGGTTTTAAAACACTGGTTAGCAATATAAGACACCCATAATAATATAATAGTAAGATATTTGTCGTTCATTTGCATCGGTAGTAAAATAGATTTAGGTATAACTCAGTTATTGAATCCGCAATACACTAATTAAAAAATTTATTACTATCACATAATTAAAATTATATTAATTATTTCTAGAAACTCTCAAATCCAAAATAAATAGTTGTATAATAATAACTATATATAAGGCAAGTTTTGAGCCTCTATTATAATCATTTTTTAAAATAAATTTTGGATTATAGAGTAGAAGTTATATAAATTTGTAATGATTACACTTATTATTTAATACTACCGTATAAGAGTATCCGCAGTGGTGCGGATGTCCCGACGGACATCCCAAAAACACCTCATGCCACGTCATAAGGACTTCCTACTGCACTTCCACGTCATAAGGACATCCCACTGCACAGTGGCGGGCATCCCCAAGGACATTCCGATAAACTTCCCACAATAATAAAAAAATTAATAAAATAATCAGGACGTCCGTGGAGTCAACGCAATGGCGGACGTCCGCAAGGACGTCGCGACGGACGTCCCAGGAACGCCGCGAAACTCCGGTGTCCGCAGCGGACGTCCGTATCTGCGTCACCGCTGCACAATGACGGACGTCCCGCGCGGAACTCCGGCACGCCGACTGGACGTCCGCCGGGACGGGCGCCATTGTGGATGCTCTAAGCACCATATAGTCTATTATTAGAAGGTTTGAATTAGCGGTTACACTAATTATTTGTAAATTCACATTATTTACAACGTGGAATAACGGTTACACTATATAATACAATAAGATATTTGTTTCATTTGCATAAGTAGTAAAATACGTTTGGGTATTCTAATTCATAATATATAATACAATAAGATAGTTGTTTCATTTGCATAAGTAAAATAGATTTGGTATAATTCATCATTGAATCTGCAATTACACTAATTAAAAAATTTGTAATTGCCATAATATTAAGAATTATAATGATTATTTGAATAAAGATAAATGTACATAAATTGTATACGTACAAAACTCTTAAATTTTAAATTCAATTGAATTATATTACAAATTAATTTTGTTATTTGTTATATTATTATATAGCAATACAAAAGAAGTGGTCACAAAAATTTATATACTCTACAAATTTTCATATAATTTCGAGTTTGATTTGAAATAATCATATAATATTTAATTAAAAATAATATATATTTTGAAATTTATAGATATTTAATTTAAAATTTTAATATTTTCCTATATTGTTACGGAACCATTAGTATGTAATTTATTTAAGCTAATTCATATTTATAAATTGATTTTCAATATAAAATATCGAAAATGTTCGATTAGGAATGTACAATTTATGTACATTTATCACGAAACACTCCAAACTCAATATAAATAGCCGTAATTGTAATTAGGGTTTTTGTGCTTAGGCGCAGATGTTTATCGGCTTTCTATTTCAAGCTCAAGCTAAAGCAAGGCTGCTATCACCATGGTCGTCAGATATATTTATCTCATATCTAACCATACAAGACTCTACGCACTCTTTACCTTATTATCTTCGATTGTTGAATTTTCGTTTGAGAATAAGAGGATTTCAAAGGGAAAGAATGGAGGCAAGACGAAGGTGTGAGTTACTACCTTCAATTAATTTCAATTGCGTAAATTATTTGTTTATTTCCTGATTTTCCATACTAAAAAAATATTTGTTGTTCGTTTTATTGTTGATCTATTTGCAAAGGAGTTAGTATCAATTATTACCCTTTTTTTTATCTGAATGTTTGTCCTTGTAGTCATGACAATGTATGTGTATTGATCAGGGTGGGGATCCTTGCTATTTAGCACAATAGCCCATGTTTTTATAATACAACATAAAAATAATATGTATATATTTAATTTAATTAATTAATTAAATTATTTATTTTTATTATTGTGTTAGTAATAGCCAGGGTTGTTGTGCTAAATAGCACCGTAGAGGATCCCCATCCATATTGATCATCTATAATTTACTCCAGATCTTTAGAAGTATATTATAGTACTATTACTTTGCTAGTAACGGGATATTGAGCATTTGCCTAATTCTTAAGAGCAAGAGCAAGCACTATACCATGATTCAAAATGCTTAGGTAGAAAAATAAATTCACATCTAATTCCTCTAATACTAGTTTTTTACATAAACAACCACCCCTCTTGTTCCCACTCATACACTGAAAGTACCATAGGATAGTTTGAAACAAGAGCAATATGTTTTGAGGTCCAAATTATTTCATTACAAAGGGGAGACCCTAGTCCATACTAGAAACATGAGATACTAATAAAAGTCAATATGTACATATAGGCATAGTTTTAAATGAGAATCCATATGCAAAAAATAAGATTGAGAAATCATTGTTAGTCTTTTAATTGTGTAGATCCCTAGCAAAATGCAGCATTACAACATCAAGGTTACAATTCCTTAAGATACAATAGTTAATTTCAGCCAGAATGCGATGTGATTTAATTTTATAATGCAATGTTTTTAGTTAACAATGAAAGGAAGTATGATTAGAAAAATTTGATCCTTACTAAATCATTTTCCCAAATTAACCGAATGGCAATAGTGAAAAGAGGTAAATTTGATGGTTGATTCAAAATTCAAATAGTGCTAGTAAATCATATTCCTAAATTAGTCGATTGAATATCATAAACATGCTCCAATTTGGGAGGTACGCTCCTTTCCTCTTCTCTCCATTGTTTGACCGTTTAACATAATTTTGAGTTTTGAGCATTAAACACCAAAACCCTAGAATTTTGTCTGTTCCTCCCTTGCCAACATACACTTCACTCCCACTCAAATCCCTCTTTAAATATCTTGTGTTTTCCCTTTATTTTATTCAATTTGCATTCGTTTCCGTAGAAGCTAACAGAGACTGAAAGCAGAAACGAATTGACGTTATGGATGTGGAAAAAATCTCTTCTGCTAATGCTGCTCTGCAGAAAATGGTGTGCTGTTCCATCCTTGGGGCCGCTCAAAGCTGCCTCCTTTTGCTTCTTATAATGGTACATTCCCTCACCCCTTTTCACTACGTTGTTCTTTTCTAGTAGTAATTGTTTGTGTTGCTTCGTTTGTTCTTGCTTTCTGTAACTTCTTTACTGAGAGAGGGAATGGCATTAACTGAACAAAATGAATAAGTAGCTAATTGAGAGGGGTTGAATCTGCATTTGAATTAGTTTAGTTTATTCTTCAGCGTTACTGCGAGTCTGTATTTGGCCTAGTTTATGTTTCTCTCAAGAATTGATTTTGACTAGGATAAGATGCTATACGAAGTTTTGATTTGATAACTGCAGCAGAAAGTGATTCCTGATTAATTGAGAACGCTGCTTTGATCGAATCACCACCGTCTCTGCATTCCATGAATTCAAAGATTTGTTTAACCCTTATTTGAATTGGTATATACACACATGAAAAGAATGATGTCTGTTTTGATGCTTCTGATTACTTTTGCTCTGTTCGAACATATTGATTTTATGTTGAGATACTATGAAAGAATCTTATATCGAAGATCGATTTATCTTACTTCAAATATCTATGGTGTTCTGGCTTTGGACGAATTAAATTAACTCTAAAAAGATTTTTCTTTTAGTCACTTGTAGCTCTAGTTCAATCAGTTTGGTTTAAGAATAGTTTTCTGTTGATATTCTGTGAAAATATAGCATCACAAATGGCAAATTGCCAAATCTAAAGCAAGCATGGATTTTTGGTTGTGTTTAGTTTTTATTGCACATGTATTCTTCTACATTGTTGATTGACATTGTTGGATTGGGGTTGTTTCTCTGCAGAGTGGGACTCTGGTCAATGATACAGATGTTGTTCCATCCCTGACGAATATAAGGTACTGTGGATTCTTCTTTGTTAGTCTTTTGAAGTTGTATTACCGTATCAACTGGAGACAGATCTCTCAAAGCCATGGTGTGTATATGTGCTCCACTTGCAGGTTCCCATTTGGTGATCTTAAAAAAGACACAGAAACAGAGGAGAACAAAGATGCTGGTGAGAGTGACGACTCTGATGATGATGACGAAGCCAGTGATGATGATGACAGTGATGAGGATGACGACGATTACTCTGGAGATGGGGGTGATGACGATGATTTAGACTCTGATGATGAGGTTGAGGCCAATGGTAATGCAGGGAGTGATGATGAAGATGATAGCGATGACGACGAAGATGATGATGGAGACGATGACGATGATGATGAAGATGACGATGACGACAGCGATGATGATGAAGATAAACGGCCATCAAAGAAGAAGAAGTGAGATGTGAGGTTTCTATTTTGTTTTCAGCTATAGCAAGTAGCATTTTTAATGGTATCTGTTTTGGTCATATTGACTGAAACTATGTTGTTTGGTTTGATTTTGGAATTACTTTTATATTAGACATTACTCCATTTCATTGGAGAGTGAATTGAAACATGTTACTGGCTATGAATTTAATTCATCAATTTTTCATCTTTTTGTTTGATAAATTTATCTTCATCAGTGAAGGCCAAACTTATAATCTTACTGTACAAAATATGTACTCCTATAAATCTACTCATAACGTGCAATAAAGACTGTTAGGAAGTGAAAATTTCAGATTCCATGCCAATCATCATCATATCTTGGTCAAGAGCAGGTTGAAACATTTTCCATTAAACTAAAATAAATAGGTTATACACCACAACTTCATGTTCATTTCTGTAATGTACTAACCTAACTATCATGATTCAAGACTTTACAATGGTGCAGACATAAACATGTTTCAACTAGTCCCACATTCCCCAACTGCTGGATGTTCTTGAACTTCCGCTGCTTAGGATACACTCATCGTGGATACGAGGTCGATTCTGACTGCCGAATCAACAACCATGGATTTGCTAAAAGTAAATTGAATACCTACCACATAGAAAAGAAGAGTGAGGCTATCAGACAAAACTAACCAGAAATATACTCCACCCGTCCATGAAAAGTACGAACTATTTGCTTTTTAGTTCGTCCATAAAAGTATGAACTTCCTGATTTTGGAAATCCAACTAGACTCCACTCTCCACCAACATTACTTCCACTACTCTTTCTCTGTCCAACCAAAAGTTTATATTTTTCAGGGGTGGAGGAAGTATAAAACTATCTTGCATATATTGATAAACATGCAAAAATGTCAACTCTATAATACTTACAGAAAATATTAGTACATTTGATCTGGAAAATGATGAGTTAGAATGTGATAGTATAAGCTAATGAGTTGTAGCAATGCCTAACAAAGAGAAAACGTGCAAAGATTTGAGCGCCTTCATCCCCCTTCAGTATCAATCAGTTACAGGAATTTAGTAGAACAAATTACAGGGATTTCGATATTTTCTCCTCTCTCTCATGGAGAAATAATTATATATGTGGCTGCATATTGCAATCCATTTAATATAGTAGTATTACTTCACAAGAATCTACCAATTTTATATCAATGTGTTTACTTTGTGTGATATGATGGATAGATAAAACATAGGCTTAGATGAGCAAATACGTTTAAAATTAATCAATCCATCAAAGCAAGTGATACATTAGCTTATGGAGTACCTACTATACAAAAATAATACTCCAGTAAAATCAAAGGCATTACTTGGAAGCTACTGAAAAAAAGAGATTTTCAATTATCTGCAAATGAAGATAATGTTCAGTTTCAGGCAAATCCTAAATTGCAATTCATCAAATTCTGACACAAGAAAAGCAATCAAAACAATAAAATTCAAATTCAAGTAACAATTTTATCTACCTCAAGCTATCCAGGTAGCTTTCCTGATCGAAAAACGGCGAACTTTGATTTCTCCGAATACTGATACTCAATTCCATTGCTCTGCAGGAGCCCTTCGATCAAATTCTTCGCTTCATCGGGGTCGGAGCTCTCGCATTCGACCTCATAGCTCGTGCCGAAGCTGTAGAGCGTCTCATCGACTTCTAATTTTAGCCCGCTCCACTCGTAAACCCCTCTCACGTTTCTAAAACCCCCCAAACAGACCAAACCCTTCCCGCCCAAACCGAACTCCTCCCTCACCCTCCTAATTATGTCGGACGGCTCGATGAGGAGGAGCCGCGATGGATCGGCGGCGCAGTGGCGGCCGACGGTGGGGTCGAGAGGCTCCTCCTGCTCCTCGATGCGGCTGATTCCGCCTGAGATTTGGGGCTTCGATTTTAGAGAGAGAACGCAGCGAGAGTCGAGGTCGTAGAAGCGGATGCGGAGGGCGGCGAAGCTGGACGCGAGCTCCGCATTGGGGCCGTCGAAGAAGAGGTTCTCTTGGAGGTGAGTGCGGCGGTGGTAGGCAGAGAGAACGGCGGAGAGCCGCTCGTGAGCGGCGGAGGACGGGAGCCGGAGCTTCACTTCAATTTCCATTAAATTGTTTTATTATTATTTGGATTTGAATTGTGAGATAATAGACTAATGAAATGGTGGTTGGGAACAGAGAAAACGGTTGGAATTGAACCGGTGCGGATCTTTTATGTGGATCCGGGTCAGAGCCGACCTAGATTTTACACCTCATTTAGTTTTCCATACTCCCTCTATTCAATTAAAATGAACCGTTTTTTATTTTTAGTGTCCATTAAAAATTAAACATTTTCTAAAATAAAAATGATATCAATTCTATTTTTTCATCTTTCATACTTTATTCTCTCCCAAGTAACTCATAAAATAACATTACATAAAATCTAATGCCGAAAAACAAATATTTCATTTATAATGAAACTTGAATGTATTTTTCAATTGGGACACAAAATTATACTCCTTTGTGTATCATTAATTGAGAAAAAATCTCATGCCAAAAAGCAAAAACGAAAGCTTCTTTTTCTCATGCCAAAAAGCAAAAACGAAAGCTTTACAAAGTAGAAGTAAAAGTGCAAATACATTCCAATCTGCCATTAAATCGACTCTTTTTGACTAATCTCATGTTTCACAAGAAAAGCTGAAATAAAGGCTCCACACAAGATTGAACGCTTCATACTAAAAAATCACACCTCAAAAATATAAAGAACAGTTAAATTTTGGCAAAGAAAACTCATGAACACCAATGGATCCATGTTGCCGACCAAAATTACAATCAACGAAAATAAGACTAGAAAGCTAGTATATGTCAGCAAATGACACAACAAAATAGGAACTACGACAAGGATGTGGTGGATTTGGATGACCTCCTCCACCACAAGTATCATCGTCATCATCACCTCTCATCGGAATAAAACCATCTAACTACCACCTAACTCGTACAACCGCAGAAGGTATAAACCACACAGTAAGCTGGCATTTGACTCTTCAGAAGAGTTTGAACAGCAGACCGCCATGAGTTGCGAAGAAGGGAGCAAACACCAGCGACTCCACAGCCATCAGCTTGATCAGAATGTTCAGCGACGGGCCTGAAGTGTCCTTCAGAGGGTCTCCAATGGTGTCACCAATCACTGCCGCCTTGTGTGGCTCGGATCCCTTTGGCCCCAGAGTTTGTGCATGCTCCGAAGCACCGGCCTACAAGATACATATGCCCGAGTGTTAGACAACAAATACGAATCTAAACTGGAGATTATAGGATACTCGTGAGAGCATGTCACTACCTCAATGTACTTCTTTGCATTGTCCCATGCACCACCGGTGTTGGATGCAGAAATCGCAATCTGTATGAAGGTAGAGATGAGTCGAAGGAGATAACATTTAAACGTCAAGCATTAAATATCAACACGAGAACAAGAGATCATACCTGGACACCAGAAACGAGTGAGCCAGCAAGAACACCAGAGAGGGTCTCGACGCCAAAAAAGGTGCCGACTATCAGGGGTGTGAGCATGACTAGGGCGCCAGGGGGGATCATTTCCTTAATTGAAGCGTCGGTGGAGATCTTCACACATGTAGCATAGTCAGGCTTGGCAATACCCTCCATGAGACCAGGGATGGTGTTGAACTGCCTGCGGACTTCCTCAACCATCTTCAAAGCTGCGCTTCCCACACTCTTCATGGTCATGGCAGAGAACCAGTAAGGAAGCATAGCTCCGACGAGTAGTCCAATGAAGACTTTAGGGGTCAGAACATCAACAGATGAGATTCCAGCACGGCTCACAAAGGCACCGAAAAGAGCCAATGAGACGAGTGCAGCGGACCCAATGGCGAAACCCTGGGAACAAAATTAAAGAGTTTAGTAACAGTGTAACATCCAGCAAGTGCACATGTAGAGAGCATGTTACACGTGATTTGATGGGGAAATGTGGAATATGACAATATATTTCAAGACCTTTCCAATAGCAGCGGTGGTGTTCCCAGCAGCATCAAGGGCATCAGTCCTCTCACGAATCCGGTGGCTCATGCCAGCCATCTCAGCGATACCTCCAGCGTTATCACTGATGGGGCCGTAAGCATCGATGGCTAACCCAGTAGCAATCGTGCTTAGCATTCCCAGAGCTGCTACAGCAATACCATACATAGCAGCAAATGTGAAACTAACAAAAATGCTAGCTGCAATGGCAAAAATGGGAATAATGACTGATTTGTATCCCAAGGCAAGGCCAAATATAACGTTGGTTGCAGCACCGGTTCTGCAGGAATCAGCAACATCTTGGACAGGGCTGCACATAAACATCAATAAAAGTTTTAAACACCCATTTTAAAAGAAATCATAAGTAGTTTTAAAAGAAATAAACAGTCATATTTGCACCTGTAGGCATTGCTGGTGTAATATTCAGTCACAAATCCAATTATAAGTCCAGCCCAAAGTCCAACACAAACGCAAAGGAATAGCTGCCTGCAATGTTACAATGAATTAGCACACAACTTCCAAACAAAGCCACAGACAGATGCCGGGATTAAATTAATGCACAATAGGCAGAAAACACAAAATATTTATATCTGTGAGCCTTGCAACTAAAGAGAGAGAAAAGGTTGATGATCTAGCAAAATGAAATGCAACCCTCCACTAGAGAAGTACAAATTTAATCTTTGTAGCAGAATATAAGCATATTTACCAGTTTTTCACATCTTTCTGAACACCAAAATTGAAGATTGTGAATGATGACGGCAAGCAAGTCCAGGTAACAATTGCAATTCCAATGGTCATAAAAATAGTGGATATGATCAGTTGCTTCTTCAATGCTGGTTCAATCTCCTTGACAGCCTTTATCTCAAAAAAGTCAGTAGCAAAGAGAGTAGTGATTAAGCACACCAGGATACCCATGGAACTAATAAGCAACGGATAGCACATTCCAGTGAAGTCATGAGAAATTCCAAAAGATGATATCGAAGCCACAACAAGAGCAGCACAAGATGCCTCAGCATATGAACCAAAAAGATCAGACCCCATTCCAGCAATATCTCCAACATTGTCACCAACATTGTCAGCAATCACCTGAGGAAAAAAACAGACATCAGTACAATACCCTTGCAAAAATATTATTAATTTCAGGGATGAATAGGGGGCTTACAGCAGGGTTCCTAGGATCATCTTCCGGGATATTCCTTTCAACCTTTCCAACAAGATCTGCACCAACATCAGCAGCCTTGGTGTAAATACCACCACCTACTCTTCCGAACAAAGCCATGGAGGATCCACCAAGACCATATCCAGTGATTGCCTCAAAAAGTCCTTCCCAATCATCACCATAGTAGATCTTGAATAGATTGATGGTAATGTATAAAACCAATAGGCCATTTGCAGCAAGCAGAAAACCCATAACTGCACCAGATCTGAATGCAACAATGAAAGCTTTTCCAACACCCTTTCTAGCTTCCAATGTTGTCCTTGCATTAGCATAGGTTGCAATTTTCATCCCGAGGAAACCAGAAACGACAGAGGTGATGGCACCAAGCAAGAAGGAAACTGTACTGAAGATAGCAGTTGCAAGAGCAGGCTTGCAAAGCTTTTCCTGATCATAAGTGCAGGGTCGGAAACTTGTGCTGAAACCCTCAACGGAACCCAGGAAGAGGAAGATGAGGATAGCGAAAGCAACCATGAAAATTCCCACATATTGGTACTCAGTAAACAAAAAAGATGTAGCGCCTGTAAAACCAGAAAAAAAAAAACATTAGTACCAGCTAAAGCAAATTTATCGTGTTTAACTGCACAATTAAGGAACACATCATAGTCAATTAATCAATTTAGGTAGCCCAGAAAATTGAACAAAAATGCTTTGCAATGAAGCAAGTTATGTTCTCAAGCAAAAAGGTATTAGAGAAACACTGCATAGAACAACCCAGAAGCATAAGCACCTCACATGCTCCAAGAGAGGCATCAGCATAAAGTATTCTTGTTTTACTAATTATAGGTATTAGCCACTTGAATATTTTAATTCATGTAAGACAATAAGAAGCTCACTCCCAAGTTATCCCTACACGATGAGTGCAGCATTAATATATTAAATTACTAATAATTAATTAATTAAAATTATTAAGACAACCTTCCCAAGATTTTGGTACATTAGAGGCAAAGAAAATAAAGCGCAGAGGCAATAACGTAGGAAAATAAGATCCGTTTCAATTCTCAATGCCACGTCATATATATACCAGCAATAGAGTAAAACCACAGCACACAAATCATAAATCGGCGAGCAAGAAACCCTAAGATTTAAATCCGCCGCCACGATAATAAATCATAATGAGAAAAGTACCTAGTAATATTTAAAATAAAAATTCATAATATTAAATGTAAGAGGATAGCCCTGAAACCTCTATTAAACTATATAACCTCTGTCGGTGATCATAATTTTGATCCATTTCTGAAGTTTCAAGCCAAAAACGAAACTTGAATTCAAGCGGTGAAAATATAATTTTGTAATCCATTAGTAAATGAAGAAGGATATTTGGCCATAAATAAAGTTCCTAAACTAAATAATCTAATAGTTTTAACTGCAAATCTGCAAAAGAAATGGTTGTGGATACAAAATCATGTTTGCAGCTAAAACAATATCACTAAACATCTTATAAATCAACAACGCAATCATAAATACAAAAAAAAATCTCTACAAACCACAGCTAACAAAACACCGGCTTTACTAAAAAAATAATTAGGCAAAAAAAGTTGAAATAAATAAACTTTCAGTATCCTCGCAACTTATCAACACTCGGCAGCAAAAAGCAGAGCTCAAAATCAAGTAAGCAAGCAGAGACAACCATACTTACACATAACGAAACATAATAAACAACCAAAACACAGATCTAGGCGAATTGAAGAGAGATCTGTAACAACTCTCACCCTCAGAAATGGCGTTCTGGATCTCGGCGCACTTGGCGACGACGTTGTGGTCATTAATGCCTTCCTCCTCCTCAATCAAGTAGTCGGCGTTCCCATTCTTCCCGTTCTTGACCGCGGCGTCTCCGGAGCGGTCCACCGAGACCTTGACGCGGGAGACGAAGAACCACTGCACGAGCGAGAAAATGATTCCGATGACGGCGCACACCGGAATCGCGATCTCGGTGCCCAGATCTGACAGCAATGCCATTCTCTCCGGAACCCTAACTAGCTCGCCGGAATATACCGGAATAATTAAAGACAAAAGAGGAAACAAAAAATTGAAATAAAAAGAGCGGCGAGAGAATGAAAGTGACAGAAAGAGGTCTAAGGAATTTGAGGAGGTTTTCGAGCAAGGCCTGTCAAGGATATTTATAGGATTTTAAATCCTAGCAAAATTCTTCGAGTCAAGGGCAATGCTACTCTACCCGAAGGTGCACCGTCTAACTATGGGCTCCTTCGGTATATTGGATTTGGATATACCGCAGGCTGACGTGTCAAATTATCCGCAGTAAGTTTGTGCAATTTTATAGGTATCTTATTAAATACTTAATTTATACTACTAGTTAATTAGTGGTTGTATATGCGGAATAACCCAACTACAAAAAGACATTACTTTAGAAAAGAGGTGTTTACCCCTTGAAAAACATAGGAAAAGGAAAAAAGAAAATTAAAGTGCTAGAATATTAGTAGTAATTGAAAATAAAAGATTCACAAACTCATTAAATTTAATTAAAATAGTATATTAATATTCTAATTAAAATGATATATCAATTTTTTTTACTAAAAATTCATATAATAATGAGAGTATAAACATGCTATTATAAAAGAGAAAAAAAAAAGAATGCAATAAAATAAAAATATATATATACTACTTCATATAATAAGAATTAAAATTTTAAAAATGATGGAATTGATATTTGAATCCACATAAGTATGAAATTGGGTTTTGAACCCACAATCTTTAGATTTTACCAAAACTCATTTATGACTAGATGAAGTATTAATTTGTTATTGAAATGTCAACAAACTCATAGAGCAAACATCGAAAATTTTATAAGCGTAAAACCAATTGTCTCATCTTAAACTCACAAGCAATGTTGAAACTGAAAATATGTCTATAAATGGCTCTTTCAATCAATGCAAAATTCACTCATTTAAAAAACAATATTTCATTAATTCAATTGATCCAATTCTAAGCATGGATCATCGTGAAACTGTAGTTTTATTTAATTTTGAAATAGATTAGTAAAAGTTGGGCAAATGAAGTAACGGACGCTCCTCATTGGCCGACGAGGGGTGGGGTGGGGTGGGGGTGGGAGAGGGGTACTTCCCTCCATCTCTTGGTTAGGGAACTATTTGGCGGACAAGATGCTTGCAAATTGTCCTTGCTCTATCTCGTACCTCCGGAGTGGAATGTATGCTCTTAAAAGCAATGTGCAGACATAAGGAATGCGCAGCCATATTCTTTTTAGGATAATTTAGTAAAAGGAATATGCATAGACAACATGTAAAAGTTTTCAATCAATTAGCATGGTAGAAAAGGATAATTTGAATTTTAGACATGTATCAAATATTCAAGCTCCACAACAATTTTTATTCTCAAATTTCCGATTTGATTTAAACTCATAGAATGTGATCTTATTCTAGATATACTATAGTAATCCATGAGATAACATAAAACATGGGAGTCCATATTTTCAAATGAAACTTTCTATATAACATAGAGATAATTCAAAAGAAAAAAAGACTGAATTGAAATGAAGGCAATAACTACACTAAACAAAAAAATAAAATAAAATACTATAAGAGCTAGAAGTATTTAAGTTGGGACGGACGTAGTACTGCACTAAATAAAATATAGTAAGAGCTATAAGTATAAATAGTCATTCCATTTTACTCCATTCATATTAAAACGAACAAAATTGCAATTAATTGATAATTAATTGTAATCGCATTTTAGGTTTCGTACGAATTAGTAATACCGTAATGGATAAGAAAAGATTAAGCAAATGACTTATACCTAAGAAGTAAAAAATATTCACATTCTTTATTTCAAAACTATAGTGTCACTTTCTATATAATTAATTGAGCACCATTTTTATTTTTATATGAAAATGGGTTGTAGTTGCGTTCAACAACAGAATCACGATATTATTATGGTCGCGCTAAACAAATTTGTTTATGGTGATTACAAATTTGAACACAAATTGTGTACTAATCTGAATGGTAAATTGGGAATTAAAAAAAGTCGTAATTTCGCCGCATATTATGTTAGAATCTATCCGTTTGCTTTTGTTATCCAAATGACGTCTGACGTCAGCATTGTGTGTGTTTTTGAAGTTCTATCCGCAATTCCGTGCCGTTCGATCGAAAACAAAAGTAGAAAAATTATAAAGGTTGAGGTTTTATTAACATAAATAAATATTCATGGAGCATCTTTTTAAAGACATACTACAAAATTCAAATCGCAAAGCATACTATATAAACTCTGGTAACTATAATGATAAAAATTACAAAATGATAGTACTAAGTTATTAAAGGCTGCATTTATATGTATATTGAAATGCTTATTAGTACAAGCCAACCACCAGTCCTCCTTAGTTGGAGACCAACTCTACAATATTATATTTTGAGACATGGAGTTACATTATGTAACTCACATATATAAATAATTAATAATTCATTAGGTGCCTACTTATTTAATTAAGCATTGACAATTTCTTGGAAACACGTCGACAAAGTCTATGGATATGCGGGCTCAAGTCACACCAACATGCTACAGTTCTCATTTTCACACTTTCTCCATCGAAATAAAATACTAAAAGAAAGAAAAAGGGCAAAACAAGTGTATGAGAAAACAAATGAAGTGGATGAGAATTTCTAACAAAAGAAATCGTCGAACAAATTAAATAATGGTTGGTTGTCGAAATTCTACATCAAGATTGTTACCACGTCCAAACCCACACTAATTAGATCTAACTTACAAAATTTCAAAGAAAAAATTAAAATACAATTACCCGTTTAATTATTTATTTATTCACAACAAACAACTTGGGCATCTATAAGATGCAGTGCCAACTTCAATCACTGTAATTATTAGGGTAAAGATGGGACTTTTGTGTCTGCAAACTTCTTTCCATTTACTTTCACTCCATGAATAAATTCTAGCAAATTATTTTTTAAGTTACAATCCATATCTTGATCGAATTATTAGCAGCAGTAGTATATATAAGTGCAACGAATTTATTATCGTGTATTGAATGGCGTGCAATCATATCCCACCGATTATTCATATAATTCTTAAAATACAATCATCACCATGCATTCACTTATTTCCAAAACTTGCGTCTTTTTCTACCCCCATTATTTTCACTATTCGCATAAGGGGGTATTTTACATATCGAACCTAAATTCATACTCTATAGTTATAATTATAATTTAATTTAATACTCCTTCCTTCCTATAAAAATATGTGCACTTTCCATTTTCATCCGTACCATAAAAATTGGTGCATTCCATTTATGGAAATTTAAATCAATTTAATAACTCTACTTTAACTACTATTCTCCTCGTCTCTCTTACTTTACCATACCATTCTCCTCATCTCTCTTATTTTACCAATTTTGTCTTAATTCTAGTGTCATCTCATCCGCCCATATTTTTATGGGACTGGGGGAGTATAAATTAATTTTTACATGATTGTATATAATTATCACTAAAAAAACTTAGTTCTTGTATTTTTTAAGAACAACAAAATTGAGATGCAATCACTTGCGTTATAAAGTTTTTAAAAATAACAACAATTTAGGACGCAAAAGAATGCGTTCCTACGTTATGGACAATTAATCTTTTACTTTTTTAGGACGCTTCCATTTGCATCCTCTAATTTTAATTGGAACACCAACAATAAAAACACTTTTTAAAGCATTTATGGTATATTTAAAAACACGAATTAACGTCATTAATTATATTAAAAATTGTACTAACGGTTTTTTTATTATAGTGTAGTACTTGGAGTATTAGATAATTCTATGTACCAATAAAAACTAGTAGTTTAATTGACGAAAGTTAAATAGCACTTGAATGCATCTTGCGTAGTTGCGTGAGTGTTTAATTCTTATACTCCATGATGGTGTAGATTCACATATTGATGATTTAATGATTTTTGCTTATATACTTTAATTGTTTCACGTGTTCGATATTTCTCCAAATTTTTTTGTTAATCATGTTGGGTGTTTTGTCCCATCAACTTTGGAAACCACCTTGTTATAACAGAATAGAGTAATTGTGTAATCGACAAACGAAAGAACGTAAAGAGACACGAAATTTACGTGGTTCGCCAACGTTGTGTTGGTTACGTCCACGGGCAAGAACGGAGAACAAATTATATTATGACTGTTGTTACAGATTTCAGATCGAAGAATTATGTGCTCTACTCCCATATAAATAGGCACACATGAGATACTATCCTAATTAAGAAACATAATTATATCCCAATTAGGAAACAAATTCAAGGCATACTAACAAATCTCTACATTGACTTGAATCATCCTTCCAAATGCATCATCATAATACCAAACGAACAAACTTCTACATCCTTGCCTCAAATTTGCCCTCCACATGCAACTAACAGCTCATGACATTAAGCAAGTCCAAACAATGTTGAAACTTGCTCTGGGGGACCGGCTTCAGAAAATGATACCTCACATCAATATGTTTAGTCATCTCATGGTGGACTTGATCTTTGGCTAAACAAATAGCACTCTGGCTATCGCATAACACAACAACTTGATCTTGATTTAAACCAAGATCACCAACTAGCCCTTTCAACCATATTCCCACTTTAGCAGCTTCTGTCAACGCCATATACTCTGCTTCAGTCGTAGACAAAGTAACAGCAGCCTGCAAAGTTGCTTTCCAACTAACAACAGAACCGCCAAGAGTGAAAACATAACTGGTCATAGATCTTCTACTATCGACATCTCCAGCATAGTCAGAATCAGAATAACCAGTCATTAAACAAAGAGTATCACCTCCATAAATGAGACCAACATCAGACGCACCTCTCAAGTAGCGAAAAATTCTCTTCACGGCTTGCCAGTGCTCCTTTCCCGGATGTCCCATGAACCTGCTAACAACACTAACATCATGTGCTATGTCTGGTCTAGTACAGACCATAGCGTACATCAAACTCCCTACTGCATTAGAGTACGAGACTCGAGGCATGTACTCCTCCTCAACTTCAGATTTCAGTGCATTATCCGATGACAGATGAATATTTTGTAGCACTTGGAGTATCAATAGGTTTAGCTCCAGACATGCCAAATCTTGACAGAATCTTCTCAATGTAGCTCTTCTATGACAAACAGAGCTTCTTCTTTGCTCTTTCCCTAGATATCTCCATGCCCAGAATTTTCTTCGCAACACCCAAATCCTTCATATCAAATTCAGCACCGAGATGAGCTTTCAACTTCTGAATTTCGGACTTCGACTTTGCAGCTATAAGCATATCATCTACATACAGAACGAGATAGATCACGGAACCATCATCAGTTGTGTTGTGATACACACAACAATCATATGGGCTCCTGCTGTATCCCAGCTGGACCATGTAGCTGTCAAATCTCTTATACCATTGTCTCGGAGACTGCTTTAGTCCATACAAGGACTTTTTCAGCTTGCAAACATAATCCTCCTTGCCAGGAACCACGAATCCCTCTGGCTGAGTCATGTAGATATCTTCTTCAAGCAACCCGTGTAGGAAAGTTGTCTTCACGTCTAGTTGCTCAAGCTCCAGATCACAATGTGCAACCATCGCTAGTAACACTCTGATGGAAGTATGTCTGACCACTGGCGAGAAAATCTCATTGTAGTCAACCCCCTCCTTCTGCGTGAACCATCTTGCAACTAGCCGAGCTTTGTATCTAATACCCTCATCTACTGTGATCTCCTCCTTCTTCTTGAAGATCCATTTGCAAGTAACAATCTTTCTCCCCTTAGGTCGTTTGACTAGTTCTCATGTCAGATTCTTCCATAGTGATTCCATCTCTTCTCCCATTGCAGCGAGCCATTTAGCACGCTCACTACCCGAAACAGCTTCCTTATAGGTGGATGGTTCATCTTCCACCTCACTGGCAACTTGTAGTGCATATGCCATAATGTCCTCAAAGCCGTACTTCAACGGAGGCTTCACACCTGTCCTCCTAGCTCTGTCAATAGCAATGCTTCTCTGACGAGCTTCTGGATGAACATCAGAACTAGTAGTATCAATAGTAGCTTCAGCAGTAGTGTGTTGATCTTCTCCACCTTGGAGTTATTATTCACTCTTATCGTGAGTGACTTGCAGCTCCACCTGTTTATCAATACCTTCCAAATCCTATGCAGCAATAGACTTCACAGTGGAGTTAAGCATAGAATTTTCATCAAACACCACTTTCCGACTGAGAATAATTCTATCCTCTGAAAGCAACCAGATTCTGTATCCCTTAACTCCATTCCCATAACCAACAAATATACCCTTCTTAGCTCTCGGTTTTAGTTTACCCTCACTGACATGATGATAAACAGTACAACCAAAAACTCTAAGCGAAGAATAATCTGCAGGCATATCATTAGACCATACCTCGTAAGGTATCTTACAGTCAATGCCAGTGTGAGGACCACGGTTGATCAGATAACACGCCGCGTTTACTACCTTTGCCCAAAACTTCCTAGTCAAACCAACATGAAAGAGCATGCATCTTGCTCTCTCCAACAATGTCTGATTCATGCGTTCTGCCACACCATTTTGTTGTGGTGTATGTCTAACGGTGTGATGTCGAACGATCCCTTCACTCCTGCAGAACTCATTGAACTCAGACTAACAAAATTCCAGACTGTTATCTGTTCTCAATCGCTTGATCTTCTTCCCTGTCTGGTTTTCAATCAGAGTCTTCCACTCTTTGAACTTCTTGAATGCTTCACCTTTATGTTTCATCATAATCACCCAGGTCATCCTCGAGTAGTCATCAATCATCGACACAAAATACTTGTGTCCTCCAACAGATTCAACACGTGAGGGACCCCAACAATCCATATGAATATAGTCAAGTGTCCCCTTCGTTCGATGAACACCCTTCTTTGGAAACTTGCTGCGATGAAGCTTCCCAAATACACGGTGTTCGCAGAAATCAAGTTTCTGCACTTTATGCCCAGAAAGAAAATCACGATTTGACATGATTCTAATGCCACGTTTTCCCATATGACCAAGCCTCATATGCCACAGCTTGGTCATATCCTTGGTTGCAACCTCGGATGATGCAATATCAGTAGAATTTGGCACGATGGAACCTCTCAGAACATACAAGGTACCTTGTTTCAGAGCTGTCAGAACCACCTTCGAACCTTTCAAAATACACATTACTCCACCTTCACCTTTGAAACTGAGACCCTTACTGTAAAGTACACAGCAATATCAAATTCTTTGTCTTCTGTGGAACATGCCTAACATCGTTCAAGGTGCAGAATACCTCATCATGCGTCCTAATCCTGATTGAGCCGATGCCAACCACCTTGCAGACAACACTGTTGGCCATGGTAACATTGCCTCCATCTATCTGCTCATAAGTGGTGAAATACTCCATGTGAGGACAAAGATGATACGATGCTCCAGAATCCAAAATCCACTCGTCATTACAGTGTGGCTGTGCATCCGCAACCAAGGCCAGTTCTTCTTCCGAGTTTGCGCTATCAGCTTCTGCCACAGTCGCAGAACCGTTAGCATCCTCTTTCTTGCCCAATTTCTTCTTTATCTTTGGACAATCAACCTTCCAATGCCCTGGTTCTTTACAATATCTGCAAATGTCATTTGACTTAGGGGCTTTAGGAGCTTTTGAACCTTTGGAGTTCTGCTTCTTCTGTCCGAATTTCTTCTGTCCCTTACCTGTAAAAGATAATCCCGATGCCAGATTTTATGTGGCTGAACTCGTTGCCTGTTGACGATCCTCTCTGATGTGAAGAGCAGATCGAACATGCTCCAAACACAGAGTTTCTTTCCCAGTCATAAAAGACTCAACGAAATTCTCGTACGACTCAGGCAAAGAAACTAGCAGAATTAAAGCAACATCCTCGTCTTCTACTTTAACATCAACATTATGCAAATCCAGCAAAATTTTGTTCAAATTTTTCAGATGATCCCGAAGGGGCATACCTTCCTACATGCGTAATCGAAACAAACGTTGCTTCAGGAGCAGCTTGTTGGTTAGAGACTTCGTCATGTATAAACTCTCCAACTTCATCCAAAGGGCAGCAACAGTCTCCTGATCAGCAACTTCGATGATAACATCGTCAGACATGCACAACATGATGGTCGAGTGGGCCTTTTCATCTAAGGTTGTCCATTCCTCATCATCCTCCATTGTCTTCTTTGTTTTGAGCGGCGCCCACAAACCCTGCTGCTTCAGCAGGGATCGCATCTTGATCTGCCATAAGGCAAAACTATTTCCCCCGGTGAATTTGTCGACCTTCACGTTCAGAGCAGACATCTTGATCGATTAACACAGAAACCCTAACAGATGCGGAATTCAAAACCCTAGTCCGAAAACCAGGCTCTGATACTAGTTTGTTATGACAGAATAGAGTAATTCTGTAATCGATAAACGAAAGAACGTAAATAGACACAGAATTTACGTGGTTCACCAACGTTGTGTTGGCTACGTCCACGGACAAGAACGCAGAACAAATTGTATTATGACAGCAGTTACAGATTTCAGATCGGAGAATTATGTGCTCTACTCCCATATAAATAGACACATATGAGATCATATCCTAATTAGGAAAGATAATCTTATCCCAATTAAAAAATAAATTCAAGGCTTACTAACACACCGTATAAAGGTATTTTTAGATTCTTCTTATCAAGCAATGTGATTTTACAACTCCAAAATTTATCATTATTGAACCACTTGATTAAGACAATATAAATGCAATAAAAATATATTCATAAAAAGAGAGAAAATAAGATTTGAGTTCCAAGATCGTGATCACGGTCGAGATTTGATACCAAACTTAAAAATATTCTCTTATTTTAGGAAGTTTAAAAAGGGTCATATTTAATACTATTAAATTTGAAGTGAAGGAATGCGTTGTATTTTAGAATGAATATACGTATAAATTAAAGACTCTTGTAGTATTGTTATTATTAGTTAATATATGCTCTTCCAATAACTCTTTGATTATTACACATAAATAAAGTGTATCCACAAGACCACAATGCATTCTCAAATATCGGTTACCACCATAAACACACGCACACACACACACACAATTTAATGTACGCATTTATAATAGAGCATGTATGTATGAAGGATTGGCAGTCACCTAACTCAAAGGTCACCAAATAATGAACTCAAATATCTATTATTTCATGCCTTCATTATAACGGTGGATTTGTAAATTACATGTATACATTTGAAAATGAAAAGGAAAATAATTAGTAGATGATTGTTTGTTTACCCACCGGCAAGTTAACTGGGCCCTTATTTAAGCCCACTGACCTCATTTGGATGGGACCATATTATAATTAATTATGGTGACATGATAACATAATGATATGTCATTTTTAATAGTATAAAATTTTACATGTGTATATACTCAACGTGACAAAAGAAGATAGACTCTAAATTTCGTGAATTTCATCATTCAGTAGATTTTAAACATTTTTTTTTGGTATGACCATAAAATGTACCGAACCCACGTTTGGCGAAATCCGACTAATCCTGCTAGACTGGGTTTACGGATTTAGACACGTGAAGTCTCCCAGAGTGTGGCTGGGTTTGAACACGTGAAGATATAAAACATTTTAATGGTATAAGCGTTAGCCAAACATAGTAATATTGTGATTTCATTTTTATTTTCTTTATTTAAAAGTTTGAGTAACTTATAAGTGAATCCACAGTTGGGGCATAATTAACAACGAGCCCACAATAATTGTTCTCACCACACAGATACTACATATGATAAACAATTGATAACCTGAATTACTATCGACATTTTATAAATTTTATATTTGAAAAGAATACCAATTGACTCGATCTATACATACTAAACTCCATGAGAACTCAAATTCCTCAATATATTTGATAATGTTAATAAATTTCAGTAAGTTGTAGCATGACAAGAGTGAAACCTATATAGTATTATCTCTTATATTTTACAAAGTAAATATCATACAAAATGTGTTCAAAATAATATTGAGCTCTTATTTTATCGGTCTCGCCATTGTATTATACAATGGGGAACTAGGCATTTTACAATCTCAAAAAACAATATTGCATTAAATCAATAGTGTTTAATTAGTTCAAATACAATATTTGCATAACATTTATGGGTATAGTTTGGGCCAAAATGTTAGAATTGAACCCATTAAACTTATATGGACCTAGCTATAGCAATTGGATCAGGCTCCATTCTTCTTCTTTTTCTTTTCTTATCTATTTCTATATGAAGGCAAACTTAGACATAAATTATTCTCTTAAAAATCGGTATTAATTATATTCGAATAGCGTAATTACACTTTTGAAAATTTTCATATTATAGATTGTTATTTGTGAGTTAGTCTATGTTACCTTTGAGCAAATAGTAACAAGGTTAAAGCCAAGGTCCCGAACTGAAAATAAAAAGGCCTTATCTTCCGTAATATAGATAGTTAGTCATGGATAATAATGAAAATATAAATAAATCAAATATGGCGAATGTAAAAATCATTTTATAGTTATCTAATCAATCTTTCACTCGAAAAAGAAGGATAACAGTAAAATCTCGTGAGCTGTATTTAATATTTTCCATAAAGTCAAGGGTGACATTGTCAACCGCTATCCGCGAGGCTCTATAGTGGGCCCAGTTATGGCTTTATCATCGCAAATAAAAATAAATTAATTTCAATATATAACCATCGATTTTAGTACTCTAGTACTATGATTTACCCATAATACCCATTGGCAAAATATCTTATCCATTTGGAGTATATCTTTCACTTTCCCATAAAAATTATACATGATCTTTATTTTATATCTTTTTTGAAAATTGATAAATGTTTAATTTCTTTTTAAATGATCTGCTTTCTTAAACGAAACTTTAAAACAAAATATTCAATCAAATTAAACAGTCTAAAATTGCTAGCGTAAAAATGGCATCTTCGTTTCACTCAATATGTTAAAGCAATTTATTAACGTAAGGACCAAAAATTATTAGGTGAATAGTTTGTGGACCGAAGAGAAGTACTACTATAAAGAAAATTCATTAATAGTTCATATTTTGGTGGAATAATATTTCATCTGACAACAAAAATAATGTTATTTGTGAATAACATGAATTTTAATTAACACAAATTAATAAAATAAAAGAGAAAGAGAAAATAAATAAATTAAGAGAAAAAAAAGTGGCGAAAAAGTTCAATTAAATAGAAATACTAGGATTTATTTTGATGAATATGTTAAAATAGAAACATGTGATTTTTTAACGCACAAAGTACTCTGTATCGGTATACTATATCCAATGGATTCTAGATTCTGGTATCAATTAGTACTAATACTATAATTTGAACTATTGTAATTTATTTAAATAAAAAAGTTGGTTGCCTTTTCTAAGATAATTTGACAAAATAGATATGAGTTGTTAACCGAAACAAATCACACTTCACAAGGCATTCCAAAGGTTGACTTTTTCCACACCATCTCATTTGCTTCGTTTTCAATTTCATCATTTCCACACCAAAATTCTAAATTTGAGGAGAAAAAATTTCACGGAAAATGTCAGGGGAAGAAGTGTTTATTGGTTCAATAGATCAAGGCACAACCAGCACAAGATTCATAATCTATGATCGCTCTGCCAAATCCGTTGGATCTCACCAAGTTGAATTCACTCAGTTCTATCCACAATCAGGGTATCAATCAAAGCACAATATATCTCTGCTTTTTTCTCCTCCCTACATGAGATATTCAATATGTTCTTTGAAATTATTTATTTATGTGAAAGAAGATTCAATCTTTTTTTCGTGGGTGTTTCTGTATTTCAACTGCGTGATTAGTCATCTCATGAAATCATTGGAGTGTATGTGTGTATGTGTATAGATGATCAAGAGTAATAGGCAGTGGGTTTTTGATTGGATATGTGACTTTGTTGTATTGGTAGATGGGTGGAGCATGATCCAATGGAGATTCTTGAGAGTGTGAGAGTATGTGTTGCAAAAGCTGTTGACAAAGCCACTGCTGCTGGGCACAATGTTGATAGTGGATTGAAAGCAATTGGATTGACCAATCAGAGAGAGACATCTGTGGTTTGGAGCAAATCCACTGGTTTGCCTCTTTACAATGCCATTGTTTGGATGGATGCCCGAACCACTTCCATCTGCAGGTTTCTCCTCTCCCTCTTGATTCTTTTTTGCTTCTATGAACTATTCATGCCTCATTCTTGAATTTGCATTAACTGAATTTGGTTGTCTCTGTACCTTGAATTTACCTGTTAAGTGTATATTGATCTAAAGCTGGTATGCGTTAATAGTGTTAGTTGATGTTCGGTAAGATTCTTTACTCGTATTGTAACTTAGACGATTACTCTATTTCCTTTCACGGTGTTTTTCCCATTGGATTTCGGTTTTGCATCTCCTGGGGTTTGTTTAGCTTTTATTCAATAAAATTTCGTTTAATCAGTATGGTTATGGATTTGTTTATGCAAGTATTGAGTTCTCATCAAAATGTGATTCTTGTTGATATTTTTGTTCAGAAAATTGGAAAAGGAGTTATCTGGTGGTAGAACTCATTTTGTTGAGCAATGTGGTTTGCCAATAAGCACATATTTCAGTGCACTGAAGCTTTTATGGCTCTTGGAAAACGTCGATTCTGTGAAAGGGGCCATGAAGAAAGGAGACTTGTTGTTTGGAACAATCGACACTTGGTTGATTTGGAACTTGACCGGAGGGAAAGAAGGCGGTCTGCACATCACTGATGTCTCCAATGCCTCGAGAACTATGTTGATGAACTTGAAAACACTTGAATGGGATGAGAAAATTCTGAATACTCTTGGGATTCCTTCAGAAATCTTACCTAAAATCGTCAGTAATGCTGAGGTAATAGGTAATATAGGCAAAGGATGGCCTATTGCAGGGATCCCAATTGCTGGATGCCTCGGTGATCAGCATGCAGCGATGGTGGGACAAGCTTGTCGTAAAGGTGAAGCTAAAAGCACGTATGGGACGGGGGCGTTCATACTGTTGAACACTGGTGAAGAGATCATACAATCGAATCATGGCCTGTTGAGCACCCTTTCTTACAAGCTTGGGCCTAAAGCCCCAGCCAATTATGCTTTGGAGGGATCGATTGCCATTGCTGGTGCGGCCGTTCAGTGGCTGAGAGACAGCCTCGGCATCATCAAGAGTGCTGGTGAGATTGAGGAGCTGGCGATGCAGGTTGAATCGTCTGGAGGGGTTTATTTCGTGCCGGCTTTTAATGGACTGTTCGCCCCTTGGTGGCGCGATGATGCCAGAGGAGTTTGCATTGGCATCACAAGGTTTACTAACAAATCCCACATTGCTCGTGCTGTGCTCGAGAGCATGTGTTTTCAGGTGAAGGATGTGTTGGACTCGATGCACAAGGATGCAGACGAGAAGGGAGAGGTCAAGAAAGAGAAGGGGGAGTTTTTGCTCAGAGTTGATGGTGGCGCCACTGTAAACAACCTACTAATGCAAATTCAGGTCGGATATTCTTTCTCCATCTATATTCTCTATGCCATGTTGTATTCTAGCTCATTATCACTGCGTTTCACTGGAGCGTTGCTTCATTGATTATCTAAATGAGCTTGTGAATATACGAGCTACATCACACAAAACAACATCTTGAGTGCTCTATGCTATGCTCTATAGTGTATACTAACTCATCATAGTCGTGTTTCATTAGAGGCGTTTCTTGTCCTCTCGTTCATCAACTTAACGAGCAATGCATTGCTTGAACGCTGCATTGCACCAAATTGACATTTTGGTCATTTGCAGGCTGACTTGTTAGGCAATCCTGTAGTCAGGCCGGCTGATATAGAGACAACTGCTCTTGGAGCGGCCTACGCTGCTGGACTAGCCGTGGGGGTGTGGACGGAGGAGCAGATATTCTCTTCGGGGGAGAAGATGAAGAAAGACACCACATTCCGCCCGGTTATAGAGGAGCAAGTGAGAAAGAAGAAGGTCGAGTCGTGGTGCAAAGCTGTTTCCAGAACCTTCGATTTGGCCGATCTTTCCCTGTAGGTAGAATCTTTCTGATGCAGGATTCCTTAGGTTTTCGAAGCAATGTGTAATAAGATTGTTGACTTGGATTCCTTCATTTTCCTGTTTTTGAATACAACAAAAACACATGCATTACTAAAGCCTACAGAAATCTGGATTGTGTTAAATTGTGAATAATTCAGCTGTGGTGATTGTCTTAACTGTTTTTTTGTATAGTTTTGGAAGCTACTTTTATTTGCATTTAAAGTCTAAAATTGGGTCTTTTTAATTGTATTTGCATTTAAGTTGGTCTAAACGATTTGGAAATGAATGGTGTAGTCTAATACAAATGTCAAATTGCTGAGTAGGTAAAACTATAATAACTTAATGTTAATAAATAGAACTTTGTTTTTCTAGTTTTACCTAATTAATAATATGGTCTTTGTATTAGACTGCATCGTCCATTTTGACCAACTTAACCGCAATACAACTACAAAGGCCCAGAGTTAGACTTTTGAGAGAAAAGTTAATCTGATGGTGACTTTTTGGAGAAAACATGGCATTATTTTAGTTCATTTTATCAAAATATACAACACTTTCAATTAAATACTTGTGACTTACTCAAAGAAAGATACGCTTATTGGTAACAACTCTTAATTAAAACAATTTTTTAAATAGAGAGTTCGTTAGCAAAGATAATTATGAAAATAAACATAAGTGGAATTGGATGTGGCAAAATATATTTGCCTGTGAATTGTCATGACTCATACTGTCAAATTTTAGTTACCCACGCAAACTAATTGTAAATCAAGTAATATATCATATGCTACCATATTTGCATATTACTTTTACACATGTGATAAAAATATATGAATCCCAGTATCAATAACTCCTGTAGATTTTGCCTTATTAAATCAAAATAAATTAACCTAAGAAATATATATATGAATATATGTTGCAAATCATAGCTACCAACGAAAAATAATCAAATAACAATAGAGACTTAGAAATTAGTACTATTACATTTGAGGTATGTCTATGACACTGTATTGGTAAGAAATTTAGTGTTACGTTTCGTACTTTGTTACACATATATGGTATTTACATTATAATAATAATATAACTATTTCAATGTATTAATTGATAGTATCATAAATTTACACATGAACTATATAAATGAAGAATCAAACTCTCTTCTCTTGCCACCATTTTCATCTCTCCAAAACTCTCTCCAATGGCTTCTTCTTCTTCTTCTTCTCCCAACCACTCCTCCCACCGATCCATATTCCACGACCCGGATACCACATTCGTCCAAACTGGCCCGGAAACCTTCCGGGAAGTCGTCCAAAGACTAACCGGCGCCGCCGCCTTCAACCTCCACGAGAGAAGGGCAACCGTGAGAAAGCTCAAGATCAAGCTCGGCGCGGTGGTGGAGTCGCCGGTTTCCCCACTTGAGTACGCGGGGAGGCCGGCGACTCCGAGCGACGAGGAAGAGAGGGCCATTGCGGAGAAGGGATTTTACTTGCACCCGAACCCGTTTGGCACTCCGCCAGGATCCGACCCGCCTGAGCTACTGCCTCTGTTTCCACTCCATTCGCCTATTAACTGATCCTCTTTTTATAATTTTAGTTATAGTTAATTTTGGTGGCTTAGTTGATGAGTATTAGTAGTGTTGTGTGATTTGTAGTTTTAGAAGAGCTTCAATAAAGTCTTGTGAGTTTTGATGTTCCATTTTATTTGGGCTTAGTAAAAAGAAGACGTCGGTTTAAATTTTTGTGTGGCATTTCCAATTTGGTTACTCAATAGTGTTTCTGGTTCATTCTTGTGTTTTATTTAATTTTTATTTGGGCTTAACATTGAAGAATTAATATGACTAATTTAATTGTATCTTTCAATGTTCTTTGTTGTGGTATACAATAAATTGCGATGTTACTAGATTTAAATCATCATGCGAATTTGTTAGTTTGATAGATTTGTTCAAAACGACAAATCATTAATAACTTCAGTAATTGTGTGTAATTAATTGTATGCACACATATTTCATTGTGCATTACCTACTGTGATACTATTATGTGTGTGGGAGACCTTCACTTTAAGCCAACAAAAAGGTAAATGAGAGCGACACAAATTCGCTACCATAAAAATATATTTGCGTATCATAATAATTTGCTGTTGTATATCAATGGTATATACAAGGCAAAATACAAATATAATGAAAGAATATTTGGACATGATCATTGATTGTGTCGGACTAACAACCATATTTCACAAATACAAGGCATAATATGTAATTACAAATTTAATAAGTTACAAATGCCGTGATAAAACTGAGGCAACAACAAGAGATTTTGGATTCAATTCCAACAAGGAAGCTATGCAATTATTTTTCACTTTATATTATGTATGCGATATACTAATATACTTTATTTTTTACGTTGTATGATTGTATAGTGATATCATTTGGATTTGGTAGAATTTTTTTAATTAATTCTAAAAATAATTAGATGTCACCCTTACAAAAATAATTTGTCATGAAATGATCGATGGATAATATTGGTTGAATGGTTTAGGATAGTAATTGCAAAAAATGAAGAAAGGCGCCAATTTTCAAGTAGTAGGAGGAGTATTTAATAATTGGGAGAGTTGGGGTTTAATTGGATGCAGTGTTTAAACTTTCAAAAACATTTGAAATTGTCTCCAAAATAAGTGCAGCAAGCAAGGAATGTATGAATAGGGATAAAATAACATTTATAATATTGAAAGGACCACTGTGTCTGTGATGCCGTAAATTCAAGGTTTTCGACTATTTAAATACAAAAATCATAAGCACACAAATTTACCTTTGAAGTTACCATACATAATTGTTGTGGACATTTTCGTGTTATTTAGTGTTACAATATCTGAAATAATGATTTGTTGCTGCTCACAAATGTGCACATACTGGATATTAATACATTTGTAATTCTATGAGAAACATGATAATTGACCGTGAAAATTGATTAAAAATTCTAAGGGCTAAGACCATTAAATATTAATTCATCCTCAAAGTCATGAATCATTAAAAATCTTGTCGGTCGAATGACTAAAATGGTAATTTATGGCGCGAACCTTGGAGCTCTTCGCAAAACATAAATATTGGCTACGTAGTAAAAATGAAAGTTTAAAAAATACTACTACAAAAAATAGAAGGATCATGAACAATGTTGTAAAACCATGAGTTCTACCAAACATGTCTGATTATGCTCCATTGAACCCACACAATCCCTACATAAAATTATAGTATTGTATTTTTGGTGAAGACATGATATATAATCATAAATTTGTGAGGGGCAAATTTAAGAGGACTCTCCACATGAAAACTCTAACCTTTATTGAATGGATAGCGACCAAGCAAGCTTGCTCCAAAGTTTTATGATCCTCATTGCTAAGAATTGTTTTTTAATTCGAACTATTTTTATAGTAACGTTTATTGAAGTTCAAGTACTTTTATGTATTTCTTAAAGGCTACTTTTATATTTTTTAAAAATTCAGACTATTTTTATAAATCACTCCAAAATTCAGGTCATAAAGTGCACCTCAATCCTAATTCCTACCGGAACGTATTTGGTGAGGGAGAAACAAAATCTAATTAAAATGTTTGTTTTTTAAATTTTGATTTCTCATAGCGTCAACAATTTTTCTATATATTTTATGGCAAGAAAAGCATAGCTTTTGTCATCGTTCCGAGCAAGTACTCACGAGAAAAGACAATTCAACATGTACATTTTTATACTATAAAACTTATACAGTACAATGCATAGTTGGAATAGCTCGAATCATAAGTTGCAATTAAAAAGTTTCAAGCAATAAAAGTACATGGTTTCTATTCTAGCCAGTGTTAGGAATTAGGATTGTTGAAAAAATTAAATACCGTTATCGAAATTTATCTTCAATAATGTTCGTTATCCCATTGAGTTTATTGAACTAATTGTGTAGTAAGTATGTGAGTAAAAAGATAAAAGAGTATACTTGCATCAACATTTTATAGCTCCAGATATTCATGAATAGGGAGTATAGTTGTGGATAATTAGATGGAGTATAACCAAAGGACATTACACATTCATAACTTATCACATATTATGGTTAATATTACATCCCTATATTTATGTTTCAACTCTTAAACAATAGGAGTATCAAATAAATAAGAACAATTACGACTTCATGGACAGAAGAAAAGAACAGACATGCAAAATTGAAACATGGCTAAACGGTTTAAGGGGGAAAAATATTCTTCTTTATATCATCACGAACAAAGAATATTAGCTAAAGCCTAGCAAAAAACTCTACAAAAAAATATGAGTGTGCAATAAAAAGAATTATACTTCTGTTTTAACAAAAGTGTCAGAGGGAAATACTTCATTAGGTAGTGTATGCGGATGCTGAAGCCAATCTTTTGCACACACGAGGGCCTGAACGGTTTTAGGTCTCAAGGAACTCAAGTAGCTCTCCATCTTCCTCTCCCCTGATTCAAACACTGATTCTGGTGGGACAGTCGAGACCGGAATAGATAGCACATCAGAAGCAAGCTTCGACAGAGTAGGATACCTTTCTCTATTCACTCTCCACCATCCTAATACATCAAAATCTTGCACACGAGGTAGAACTGATTCCTCAAGGTACTGGTCTATCTCAGACTTGACATGTGCTTCGCCCATGATTTCTGAGATGTCGACATAAAAATCAGACAGGCCATCATCATCAGCACAAAGAATATCTTCGGATACCACCTCTGCTTTCACCAGATGCTCATTGCCAGCTTCCATGATGGGGCAATGAAGGGACAGCATAACATAATCAAGATACAGATCATGCAGACCCTGATCAACAACCTTGATTTGAGAGTCGGCATCATCACCAAATATCCTGGAGAAGCTAAAGTTCACAACCTTCATCTTGAACCTTGGATCCATAACAACAGCAATTGCAAGAACAAGGTTGCAATCATCCCAGAATTTGGTAAACATATCCAGCAGTGGTCTTGTCAGCATGCTTTCAAAGATATCCTGGCTCTCAGCATCATGCTTAAGTTTAAGATACATTTTCCACACAACATCAAAGAATGAGTTAGTTGTTGGGTAAACAGGGGAGTTTAGTATATTAGCTGCCTCATAAAACATCTTCAAGTACGAGCACAGTGTTTCCACCTGTCGCCATTCATCCCAGGACACAGACAACTTGTAATCTGGATCATAAGCATCCAGATTAGAAAATACCTCCTTCAGTTCAGAAGCAGCCACCAACATTTGGTAGGTGGTATTCCATTGGGTCAAATCATCAATCATCAAGCTCTTTGTACTGGGAACTTGAAGATCTTGTTTCAGTTTGTTAAATCTTTTTTCATTATCATCGGACGTTTTCACATACTTCACACTCTGCCGTACTTTCTGAACGGTTTCCCTCATGGAATATAGAGAATCTTGAGCCAGACTCCTCATTGTACGTGCATAGCAGTGATTAATCAACAGCTGACCTTTGAGAATAATGGTGTTCTTGACAGGTAGCATATTTCTAATAGTTTCTCTAGCACTTAGAGTAGCATGACTGAGCTTGAGAGTGATAGTAAATAACTTGTCCTGAATGCCCCAATCACCCAAGCAAGCAGCAACAGCATGCATGAAGGCTGTTGGAGAATCAGGAGACTGTACAACAATAACATTGAAGAGCCTTCTTTGCAACTTCCAATCATGATCGGTAAAGTGACCTGTTACCAGTACATAAGACAAGCTCTGATTTGACGTACATAAGTCTAGTGTGAGGTTTAGACGTCCTGGAATTCCACAAAGAAGGTCCATAAGCTTTTGCTTCTCTCTCAAGTATATGCCCATAATCTGCTCTTGCAATAGGCTCACACTGGGAATATTAAACTGAGGTTGAAGACTCCTTGTAAAATCCACAAAACCAGATTGTTGAACCATATCAAGCGGATAATCATGCTGAATTATCATTTTTGCAAGGTCGTAGCTGCAGCTATCACCATCAAAGTAAGTACTCGGGACTCCATTTGAAGCACGGCAACGTTTTCTTGGTATGTTAGTGAAATTCACAGGGGGTGGTACATGTGAAATCATTTGATCTTTCTCCTTCTTACTACGGCCAACAGGGCAGATTCCCAAAGAAATATGACGCTTTAGATGACTGGTTCCAGCTAGCTTTGCGCCTGATATATAAGCAAAAGATTTTCTGCACTGGTTGCAGAATGCCCTGACACAATCAGGATTTATAGTTTCAATTGTGAAGTGATCCCAAACCATGGACTTTTTCTGTCTTCGTTTATTCGGCCGGGCATCTGCATTGGGGAAAGCACTTTGATCAATAGATATATCCATTTCATACATCCTGCAATCATATAAAATCAAGGAGGATCATTAGTTAACCATGTGTTTTTGGATCAAGGAAATGCCTACAATAATAATTATAAGGCATAAACGATTGATGCATATCTTGATCACACAAACAGATAGAGTAAGCCAGTACTGCTCAAGAGTCCTAAGTAATAAAATGCCACTAACATGTACAACTGTTCCAATTGTAGTTAAACTTAATATTTTCAATCATCCGAATGTTAATAAGAATATCACATGTAGAAACCAACGATGATCCCAGATTATAAAAGGTTGCTTTACTGTGCTAAAAAAATCTGTATATTTACTATCCAAAAACTCAGCAAGCAACTCTCCAATAAGTTGTGGAAGAATGAGCTGTTTACATGAAATTAACAAATCATTAAAATGCTAATATATGATTCTACGAAAGTAAATACTAAATACCACCTGAAAATCATTCATAATATACTGAACAGATAAAAAACAAGATTAGGCATTTTGGTAAAATATTATGGCACACCAACCATGCCTAACACATTACTTCAGAATGATACATAAACAGGAAACAATGTAAAGTAATTACATCCTCACATCTACAAGAACTTTATGAAAGTAATCTTGTTCATCAAATACAAAGAAAACACTAGGAAAAACATTTAAATATCACGCTCTGAACATAACACAGATTTTTAACATAATACAAACGAAACAACATAACCATATAAAAGATTCCACGTTATACGGATAAACACATCCAATTTAACGCAGTGGAGGCATCAATTCGATTCAGTACACATGATCATCAAACCAAACAACATTACCATAAAAAAATCAAACATAAACCCACAAAAGCAACACAAAAGCCAGATACCCTAATTCATCCGCTATCATCCCACGAATACAGAAAAGGGTAAGAATAAACACAAGATAAAGAACCAGAAAAAACTCGAAATTGAGACAGCGTAATCGAAAACGCGATAAGAGATGTTGAGAAACACTTACTTCAGCGACGCAGCGTGAGTCTCCGACGCCGTGAACCTCGGGGGTTAAGGGTTTTACGAGCTCTGTAGTGGGAGAGAGAGAGAAGATGGGCTGATAAACCCTAATGGACTTGGCAAGGCGGCCTCTTTGGAGTTTGGACGGCATATATGTAACCTAATTTTTTAGGTCCAAATAATTAAGGATATTATTGTTTGGGCATCTCCAGCCGTCTGATCTAATTTTGGTTACTATTAATCTGATCGTAGCCGTTGATTTTGCAAGGTAATATTATTCGGGAGTCATTGCATCATAGTAACAACGCATGTCAAAAGGAAATACGGCCTATTAAAAAGAAAAAAAAAATACGCATGTCAGCTCGATGAATCCAACTTTTTTATTTCAGAAATTCGATTAAACATTAATTAAATCTTAACTATTACAATATGTTCTATAAATACACAAATAGGTAACCAATGCACAAACTTTTGAGATTTTATGGTTTATCCCCTTTATTTAAATATACGTGTCTCAATATCGAAATAAGATTTCAGATTTAGCCGTATTTAAATATTAAGATTTATATTATTGTATTTACTCCATGCATATTTGCCCACAAATCGCAAATACAATGAATTGTAAAAGCATCCAACTATCTTAATGACTAATGAAATACTCCCTCCGTCCCATTAAATATGCAACATTTACTTTTCGGCACAAGATTTTATGTAGTGTTGTTTTGTGTTTTAATGAAGAGAGATTAAACTAAGAGAGAAGAAAAAGTAGAGAGAGTATTGTTTCCATTTTTAGAAACGTTTTATTTTTAATGGGACATACCAAAAAGAAAAACGTTTCATTTCTAATGGGACAGAGGGAGTAGTACAGAGATGGAAGAAATTCATGTTATTTTGGCAACATTTCTAAATAATGTTTTCCATCACAGCATACAAAAGAATTAAAGTGAGGTCAATCTGCAGTAAGAATATTAACTCATGCTACAATTTACAGCATAGGGAAAAATTGTGAAAAAAAAATCAAAATGGATGGCAATTCAGATTTCTCAGCTATAATCGTCAGAGCATTCAGTTGCTGGAAACGCAAAATGCACCATGAAATCTGCGTAATGATTGTAGTCGAGAAACAGTCAGTATGCTAAGCTGCAGTGTTCGTCGTGGATGACTGAGACCCGTATGCAGAGTTATAAGTTGTCTTTAAACCACTTTATTGCTCCATTAGCAATAGACCTGCAACCAAAGTATTATCCTTTAAGCAAGGCTGCGCAGACAAATAAAGTGCGATGGCGGTGATAGGAACATTCAAAATACGAGAGAGCACAATAATGTTATCAATCTAATGCTCAAGAATAATCTCAAACTTCATCTATAAAGAAATTATAAGAATTGCTAAGTTGATGAGCCTTTTGAGAAACATCCAAACCAGTCTTCATAGCACATACGCTAATATCAAATCAACAACTGTAATTTCTATCCATGTAACGGGATCACCAAGAAAAAGATAATCTCAACCTTTAAGTTGGGAGTTTCCTATTTGCATGAGTTATATGTTATATGGACATGAGTAATAATAAGTTTGATGATATATTTTCAGTAAAAATTTGAAGGAAAACAACTGGAAAATAGAATGTACCCAGCAAGATCTTTCAACTGCTTCCATACATCACTTTCATTTTCTGATTCATTTTCCTTTTCCGTGGCTGGACTCGTTTCAACTTCTGTATTTTCATCTGCAATGCAGATATGAGATCAGGATTCAGTATTAGATGTAAAACTGTAATTTCAGTTCCACTTTCGCATACTCTCGTGTCTGTAACACTCTTCTAATTTGCGATGCAATATGAAAATAACAAGTCCCCAAATAAGACCCACAAGCTCCCAGCTTGACACTAGAGTAGGGAAACTTGCAAGCAATAGTCTAGGTGATAAAACTGAAAAAACTAACTAGGTTTTGCCACAAATTTTCAGGACTTCAATAGTCATAGCCAGCTAAATGTTGGTTCTCACCAGGTTGTTGAACTTTCGGGCGAGTTCTTGTACGGCTTGCAGGGGCGCTGCCAAGAGCAGCAAGCTCCTCAAGTAGTTCACGTTCTTTTGCACTGAAGACGGATTCAAAGTATATTAATTCTAATGAAGTTCATGAAGAAATAATCAATCGTTACAAAAAGATAAGAATAGAAATAGTTTCATATGCTAGTTGAGATATGAATCTTGTCTAACACTCAACGAACAAATACTTCTTGATGAATTTCCTTGTTTCAATATGCATGAAAATGGGGACACCTAGATAATTTATTTAATCCTCTTCTTTGTAACATCATACTACTACTATTGCTCGGTGCTAACAGCACCACCATGGTAGCAAAATCAATATGAAAGAGTTAGTTGGATGCAGGAAGGAAAAGGTTCCTTCTAACTCCAGCAGTGCAACACCAGAAACTGACACATTCTAACTCCAGCAGTGCAACACCAGAAACAGGTGGCAACAGATTAATATGAAATAAAGAGCATCCATATAGTAGGAAGCATTGGACATAAAAAGATGATTTATTCAAATTCCAAATTAAGGGATAGACTAAATGTGTATGATCATATAGCAATGGTACACAAAAACGGTGAATTAGGTAAGTCAAACAAAAAGAGACTAGTCTGCAACTATTTAACAAGCAGCAAATTTTAAAGCTACAAGCAGATATATTTGGAATATAAAAGTGAAAGGCCTTTGGCTTACCTGATGCGTTTTGGTATGCTAACTATAACAGTAAAAAGATGGTCGCCACGTATAGATGGCCTGTTCAATTTAGGAGCACCTTTTCTTGCCAAGACCAGTACATCTCCAGGTTGAGTTCCTGGAGGAATCTGCAGATCTGTCATTCCTTCAACCGTCTTTACCTGTTTCAGATACCAGGCATCATAGTCATGTTGACGCAAAGTAAATATCATGAATATTTCACAGCAAAACATAACCTAGTCACAAAGAAGAGCTCCATACAATCTGCAGGCAACTCAACAAATAATTTCGTATACAGGTGTTTCCGTAGTTTTTCACAATGCCATGTTAACAAAAGATACATATTTTTTCTTGAACTACATTTTATCACTGGGCATGTTTCATAATTCAGTTACCATGTCTTGTCCTGTAGATAAGGAAATCAAGTTTGTATAGTTTACTTTGTCCTTCCTTTCGTTTCTTTTGGTTAAACTGCACATAAGAAAACTCAATAAAATCCAGTTTATCTGGCCTTCTACGCCAACATTCCATATGTAAGAATTCCCTATGGTTATATGAGTAAGATTATGCAGATTGCTTAATATTTGAACTTGCTGACATTGAGAAGAATGGCTACTGCAGATACAGGTTATAGACTCTGATAGAGCAGATATATAAATGCAGTGCAAAGGTTAACTTGTCGAGTTCTAGTTTTTTATTAACAACTGAAAAAGATGAGCTCATACATGTACTGCAGATTTGGAAATAACCAGACATCAGAGAGGTGACAGGTTTAAAGAAACTTCATAAGACTCTAAGAAATACAAAAAAAAATTCCAAAAGCAGTTTAAGATACTCCTACTCATCAGACTTTAAATGAAAAGCCACCAACAGATGTTTAAACTTTAAAGCCTACATTAGAAACTTTAGGAAGTTAAATTTTGACAGCACGCAGTACATGAATACTTCATATTTCATGACTTGTAACTTGTAAGAGATACCTAAACACATACTTTGAACTCTTCAAGTAATACGAACTGATTGCTAGAGTTGGTGATTTTAGGCTTTAGGATATGCTAAGTTTCCTAAAAAAATTAAACATTACAAAAGAATTTAGCATTATTCTATCAGGCTGAGACATTCTCATTAGAACGGATAAATGCAAGTAAGTTGAAAATTGAAATTAATGAGCCTGTGAAAATACATGGAAATATGATGATCCAAGAGTAGGTGTACCTTTGTAACAGTTCCCAATATGGCCTCCAGATAGCTGATTTGAATAGTAGAGAGGAGATTTATGCCATCTCTTTGAATCTCAGGTATCTCTTCGATGTCAAGATACACAAAAAGATCTCCAGGTGCCCCCCTGTAAAGAAGTGAAGCATCAGGAAGTGGTAACACCTAGTGTTTCATGGATTACATTTACATCAGCTATATACAACGAAGAAGAACATGTATCAAACAAGTTTATAACAACTATGCAACATAAAAATCTCAAATTTATAAGCACCATATTTGCATAACCATACAACTACCTCTCCCTCTTTTTCCCCTGAAAAAGCATTCTGCACCCTGCCCCACAACTATTAAGTGAACAAGTTCAATAATTCTCACAATTCCTTTTATGGTTAGAACTTGTCAAGTTTAGATGATGAGTAGTCACAAATTTACTTAAACAAGAGCTCCAAAGACATCACCACATTGCAGAGCTTCTGAATACTTCTAGTCATAACTGATATGTGCACTTAATAATTGGACAATTTAGACTTTATTTAGGCAGCTTGAGAATTGATTTGTTTTTAACAGGCTTCAAATTTTAGCCTGCATCTCCGGAAGCAGCAACTAGTGAAATGAACGTCTATGCTGTCAAAATACCAAATACTTGACTCTATCTCATGGATTGATTATGATAGAATTTCCTTTGATTAATTCTCACAAGAGTATTTCTTATGCAAACTCCTTCAGGGTCACCTGGTCTCCTGCAGTTAACCAGTTTAAAATGACAGATATTTCGAGTAAAACACTTCATCAGTTGGGTTAACTAGAGAAATCACATACCCTTTTGGTCCTGCATCTCCCTCTCCTGCAACTCTAAGAATACTGCCCTTGCTCACTCCAGGAGGGATTTTGACTTTGATATCTTTTTTAATTCGTATACGGCCAGCACCAGAACATTTACGACAGGATTCAGATATTATTTCACCATCCCCACCACAATTTGGGCATATAGAAACCTAAGTTAATCCATATTCCATCATGAACATGCATTTTCGTTAATTTAATGAGGATGAATTAGTTAGTAAAAATGATCACTACGAATAAATTGAAGCATATAAACTTTAAGCAAAGAATTGGACTCACAACCATGGAAAAGACCTTTTAACAGACTATATAAACAATCACCTGGGAAAACATGCCAAAAGGTGTTTGCTCAGTTCTCATGACTTGACCTCTGCCACCACATGTCGAGCAAATTCTCATTTTGGAGCCTACTTTTGCTCCGGTGCCAGCACAAACATCACATGTTTCAAGATGGGACAGCTCAAACTCTTTCTCAGCTCCAAAAATAGCCGCCGTAAATTCCAATACCATGTCATAACTAAAATCCATTTTCAGTATAAGTTAGTTTGATGAGGCTAAATTCCCTTGACACAAAATGAGTGCAGCAGAAGATATATTTGGCCGAAATATCCCCAAATTAGAAGTTAAGTAAGATCCAACCTCACCTGAGTAACTATGCAAACCTTCGTATATTTATACACAAGAAGGAGAGTTTAATTTGGTCATTAATGAAAATGACAATTGACAGGCATGTCACAGAATAATATGCTCAAATTTAACTCACCGGAGATCTTCACCTTTGGAAACAGTACTACGACGTGATGTTCCAAATCCACCTCCATCCATTCCAGGGAACCCACCCATACTAGGCCCAAAAAATGCTTCAAATAGATCAAATGGGTTTGTAGCCTATGGGAAAGACATGTACAACAGCACAGCATAAGCCAATATATTGTGGCATTACAAGTCACTAATGATAACTATTACTCTAATTTAGCTAAGAAACAGGTGTCTTGAAGATTTTACATGTATAAAGTTATCTTTACATAACATAACATCAAGCTTTGTATTACAACCTTATAACAGCCCTACATCAGTATTTGAATTTTTTCAAGGGAATGAAAGAAGTTAAGAAAATGACTAATATTAGTCATCAGGAAAATGGGTTAATTTCAAGGGGGAAAAAACAAATATCTCCCAAACAAGTTAGCTGTTAATCTGAGCACATTTGCCCATGGCATCTTTAGTTCACACATAAGGTGTGTTTCATCTGTTGTCTATAACTCTTTCTTCTACATCTTATAATAAATTAACCACGAAACAGCATGCACACACAAACGCAAAGAGCAACAACGCAAGAAAACAGATGAGGCAAAGACTGTAGAAAATTGGAAATACCGTGTATCCACCACCTCCCCCTACAGCACTCTTCACTCCAGCTTCACCATATTGATCGTATAAAGCTCTTTTTTTGTCATCTGATAGTACCTGACAATATTGTACTTCAGGATTCTCAAAATAATAAATGTACAAATACAGTGTTAGGATTAGCACACAAGGTTTTCACACACTCGAGTAGATCACACACACTCACAGCAATATGATAAACTCACACACTTTATGCAGAGAACACACACTAACACTTCGAGTAGTAAAGAAGATGATTTCTTGGAGAAAAACTGATTCTCTTTATTGAATGAAAACTCTCTAATCTACATACATCAGTAACTGAGCTATTTAAAGCTCATACAATGAGTAGCAACTGCTACTAACCGAATGAAAACAAGAAACAAGAAACAAGAGTTGTCAACTGCTCTTTCTAACAAACTAACTAACTTTCCAACGGCTAGTTCTTCAAAGCTTCTTCTTTTCTTACAACTGAATGAGCACTCCATTTCTTACATACAGCATGTGAGAACCATCTAAAGTACTCTTCAACAACCATGGGACTCTTGATTTTTCAACCAGCAAATATTTAGGACTTCAAAAATTAATATCAGAAAGACTGCAATGCTAGCAACGTAAGTCTCAAACAGAGCAGCCAAAAAAAAGGAGCAGAAGACAGGGATACCCTAATAACTTGATAACAATTTGAGATACAAAACTGCACAGTGACTAAAGGAGATAAGCACCATTAAAAAGCAACCAAAAGAAGCTAAAAGGCAATTTTGAGACAAAGATGCAGAATAGTGTTGCGACGAAAGATATGAAAGCTATAATAAGTGCATACCAGTAACAGAAATTCTACGTAGATAAATGCAAGTAGATTTAGAAATACATTTTGTGGCCCAGAGATACATAATCAGAGAATAATTGAACCCGCAAAGTGACCTCATTTCATTGGAGGTCACTCCTTATATGCACACAGAGATGCCCAGTTGTGATCTAATCACCATACAAACATGATAAAATGGTTGACATTGACCAGATTAAAATTTGATTGCTTGATCAATGATTGAATGGAGGGCCGTGAAATGCTGAAAAGTTGTTCCAACAATTCTGGCTCAGTCACATGAAATGTTGATTGTGATAAAAAAATCTCAAAAATCAAAATAATAGGGTTCCGTAAGCTGTATACCACTCTAATTACAAAAATCAAAAGTCCCCTCAACTCGGTATAAGTGACTTTCTCAGAAAAACGACTAACAATCAGTCGCTGATCATTCAGCTTACATTCTCCTCTCCTCATATGCTTACCTCATATGCTGCACTGATCTCCTTGAATTTATCAGTTGCTCCAGGTTCTTTGTTGACATCGGGATGAAACTAAAAGACCAAACAGAAAAAAGATCATTGTCGATTCCTAAATAATGAGTAGCATCTAAACAATAACAATTTTACAATTACTAAACTAACAAGTTATCTAGAATGTAATTCAATAGGGATAATCACGATCAACCTAAACACAACAACAAAGGCCTTCACACAAAGACATAACATCACAAAATCTTCCAAAAACCAACAATTAACCCAAAACATTTTTGGGAACCTTATTGGTACATTCACCTATTTTGAGAAAAAACTGTATCGAGGTACCTGTCTAGCTAGCTTCCTGTAAGCAGCCTTAATTTCCTTGCTATTAGCAGACTTCGGAACTCCGAGAGTGGAATAATAATCTGCGACAGCAACCACCAACGCTCTCGCAAACCTCCGAGCAGCCATTCTCTTGTTCGATTGAGCAGCAGATGAGGCAGAAACTTGCAGAAGTGTCTTGTTGCCCCATATTGGGGGCCCACCGGTGAAGAAACAAGACGAAGAGGAAGGTAATAAGCTGTTCTGCCTTTGGGGCGTTGAGCTCAAAGATGGAGGGAAAAACAGCGACGGCGAGGTGGCGGAGGCAGCGGTGGCCATAGTAGTGGAGAATGTTTACGGATTCTTGGGAGAAATCTCTGAAAATTTGTATGAAAAATTAGCACTAACGGAATGTGCTTGATGAAAGTTCAGATAGAGTGTGGGGAATTATTGGATTTTCTTTCATCGCATTTTTGTACGGAGTATTTTTCAAGCTCAGCTCTCCGATGTTAGATGTTGAGATTTTCCAATTTTGATAAAGCATTTTTTTTTTGTTTTATTTTTTACTATTTGAAGCCTTTTATTAATGTGTGGGTGTGGAGATGCGTCGCGTGGAAATGATTGTGGGGTGACACGCCTCTGCGACACGTTTTGTAAACTGGATTTCTTTTTATTTACTATTTATTTTGATTTATTTTCTCATGGATTAGCTGCAAAGTATTGTTCTAATTCTGTATTTTTCTTATTTTGTTTAAGACAGTAGTAGAGCATTTTCTCTCTTAACATTTTCTCTGATAGGTGTTTTCAGCAAATGATTGTAAAAGAGGGCATAAAAATGATTATGATAATAGTTTCAAATTCTCTATATTTTAACTCTTTAATTTGGTATGTTAAAGTTGGTTAATGACACGTAATTAGTGAATATGGTTCTGTTTAGGGGCCGGGAAAAATTAAAATACCGAAAAACATGTCTTATTGTATTGAAAAATATATAAAAAATATTGAATTTTTTGTATGCCATTCGATACGGTATGATACTTTACCGAAATATAGAATTTTCATATACTGTGGTATACCGAAATTCGGTATATATTGAAAATATGGCATATATACCATTTAAATGATGTATATACGGAATATATACCATAAAATATAAATATCATTATATCAAAAATATATTACATTTTTAATATATTTTTATGGGACGGAGTGAGTATTTAATACTATATTTTAAAATTAAAATTTTAAATAATATTCTAAAAATTCAAAAATTCTATTTTCATTGAAGTTAAAAGTCTAGTATATTGCAACTGTACAGTATACCGAGTTTTGGTACAACATGTCGGGAATGAGATAAGTATCAATATTGATATTTTTGTACCGAAATTTCGATATATTGAAAATTACAGTAAGGTAAAAGTATGGTGTTTTCTCATGCCGAAATTTGATGGTATAGGTAAAATATTCTGTACCAATCCATTCCACCTCTACTTATATATTTCATGTAACATTAGTTGCGCATCATGGGTATATCAGTTTAGATAAATCAAATAAACTATAATTCAAATTTTACTATTTCATGTACTAGTCAATTTCAACGAAATGAAATAGGATATCTCATTCAATAATGATCATATCTCACGTTAAAAGACAAAAATATTGTTAGCATTCTCATCTAATTCATAATTCAGGGTTTGAAGTTTGAACTAGTTAGTCCGAGTCACATAAACGTTCCATCGCAACGCTGGTTATTAGGCACATGCTCGATAAAAATATTTCTATTCGTAGGAATTGTATTTTTTCAATAACAACAAATACAATAGGTGGAGAGAGACATAAAGATGTTTGGAGCTAAGAGCATCTCCAATGGCGGACGTCCGGTCGAACATCCGGTCGGACGTCGCGACGGGCGACCGGGATGTCCGCCATTGTGGCGTTTAGGGTCGGATACGGACGTCCCGTGAGGACGTCGGGTGTCCTCAGACGTCCCTGCGACGGGCGGGCGGACGTCTGCCACTGTGGCAAGGGTCGGACGTCCCGCTCGGATGTCCGAAATTTCTTTTTTTTTTTAAACTCTATATATACGGCTCGTTGAACTTCATTTCATTTGCACCACTTGTTGTTAACAAGTTTCTCTCTTCTTTTACTAAAAATTTCATTTCTACTTTTAATGGAAAACGATAGGAACTCCCCGGCCACGAGCGAGTCACAGACTCCGGCGTTTCCCATCGACCTGGAGGGAAACGTCAGCGGAAATGCGACAACGGTTCCGGCAATGGGACAGATGGGTGGAATGGGTGGGATGATGTCCCCTTATATGTACAATTAGATGGGACAGATGGGTGGTATGGGTGGTATGATGCCCAGGGCAGCCGGGATGGGGGGCATGACCCCAAATATGATGATGCCGGGGATGGGGATGGGGGGCATGACCCCAAATATGATGGAGATGGGTAGGATGATGCAGGGGATGATGCCGGGGATGATGGCGGGGATGATGCCGGGGATGATGCATGTGGGAGGGGGTGGCAGGTGCCCTGAACCACTAGCGGACGATGTCTATCGGCCGGTTGTGGATACGCAGTCTACTGATACCCCTTCCACTTATGTTCCGGATACTCGGTTCACCGGCATAGAAACTTTCTCTTTTGAGGAGTTGGGGATATCTCCAGTCAGGCAGACACCCGATGATGTGGGCGGGGGCAGGGGGAAGGGACGTGGCAAGGGCAAGGGGAAAGCCCCAGGGTCTTCCTCACGAACGGTGGCAGAGGAGGAGGATGAGGAGGAGACGGGAAAGAGGACGATCTGGAGCCAGTGGGAAAACGTCGCGCTTGCGAAGGCTTGGGTTGCAATAGTCGAGGATCCCTATGTCGGTGCCAACCAGCATATTGACAGACTGTGGCATCGGACCGCTGAAGCCTACCACACACACAAACCGGCTGGGGCGAAGCGTCGCGTTCCCGAACAGTGCCGGAAACAGTGGGAGCGGTTGAGGCCTAAGCTTAGTCGATTTGCTGGCCTCTACCAAAACAACCTCCGCCAGGCAAGCAGCGGTATGTCCGAGGAGGATGTCCGGAACCGTGCCTTTGCTCAGTACCCTGACAGAGCCTTGAAACTCAAACAATTCGACCAGTGGGATGCCTTTCTCGTGGTGAAGGATTCCCCAAAGTTTTGTGGGGGAGTCGAATCGGGCTGGGCGAAGCGGACGAAGATCAACGCTTCCGGTGAATACATCAGCAGTGCTGGTTCACACGAGCTCCCGGAAGCCGACGAAGTGTCCCCGCTACCGCAATCAGACTCTCGCCGTCGTCGTCGCCCGGTTGGGCAAAAGGCTGCGCAGCGGAGGGCTAGGGGAACCAGCAGCGGTAGCGGGTCGTTCGAGGTCGAATCGGAGGCCCCCGCTCCCCAAGAAGATATCGACCGCCTCGCCCGCGCGCAGTTAACGACGAGCTTGGTCCGGGCCATGCATAGGTGGCATAGCACGACCGATCCGCTGTACAAGAGGATGCTGAAGGATGTCATCGATGGATGTCGGCGCGATTTGGGGATGCCCCCCATTGGAGATGATGGCGTCGAGATTAGCGGAGGGGACGACGGGGGCGGCACGGGCGACGGTGACGGCACGGGCGACGAGGACAGCGCGGAGTGAGCCGGGGATGTTGGATTATGTATTTTTCTTTTTTTGAATGACTATGTATTTTGCTTTTTTTCTAACTATGTTTTTTTATGTTTTATGAATATGTATTTTTGCCCGTATTTTGCTTTCCCGTATTCCGTGTCAAAATTATATTTCCATTTTTACCTAATTAAATTATTGTGATTTTTTTTATTGCGGGATGTCCTAGTGGGAAGGGCGGATTGTGCAGGGGATGTCCTAGTGACGTGGCAGTGGGATGGGAAGTTCTAGTGACGTGGCATGAGGTGTTTTTGGGATGTTCTAGTGGATGTCCTAGTGGGATGTCCGCCCATTGGAGATGCTCTAATAATTTGGACACTTCATTTCAAAATTTGTAAACGTTTTTATCTATCAAACTACATCCAAGTTCAACAAATTATTATCTCCACATGTATAAATTTGTAAACGTTTTTATCTATCAAACTACATCCAAGTTCAAAAAATTATTATCTCCACATGTATAAACAGTTGAAGGAACAGATGATAAGTCCTAAAGTGTAATGATTGAAGCCATATATGATTGTGAAAAAGGTCTGTTAAATTGAATAAAAAGTCTCAAAGAATTGAAAAAAAACCAAACTCATCATAAATTTATTTTCAGAAAAATATGTCTTTGTAGTACAATAATGAGGCCTTCATGTATTAGGTAAAAAGAAAATCCTAATCTTATGAAAAAATAAAATCAAAAGAAAAAGGAAAATTCATAATTTAGAGCATCCGCAATGGCGGACTTATGCGCGGAATTTCCACGGACGTCCCGGAATTCCGCCGCAGACATCCGCCATTAGGCGTGCCCGCTACGGATACAGAATTGGGCTGAGGACGTCGCAGGTCCGCGGCGTTAAGCGAAATTCCGCGCGGACGTCCGCCATTGCGTCGACTCCCGTGGAATTCCGCTTTATTTCGTTGTTTTTTGTAATGTCTATATATACCGCTCGTTGAACTTCGTTTCATTTCGCACCACTTGTTTTAACAAGTTTCTCTCTCTCTAAATTTCATTTATATAATAGTAATGGCTGGTAGTGGTAGTGGTAGTGGCCATCATGAAGACGTAATGGCTCCGATTTGGGCACGTGTGCGGGAGGCAGCAGCGAGGGAGGAACAAGAGGCCTCGGCGCCGGCGGTGCCTCGACCCATCCACCGTCGCACTATTGTAACGACCCAAAAATTTCATAACTTGAAATTACTTTTAATTCGATAGAAGTCGATGATTAAAATTAATTTAGAAGTCTTATTTAGACTTGGTGTGTTGGACTAGTAGGAAAATAAAAGTAATTTGAAGAGAAAAGGAAAAGGAAATAAGAAAATCCTTTAAGAAAATAGATAAAGGAAAAGTGACGGGATTCTCCCTCACTATCCAGAAGTTTCGTCCCTGGCACCACACATACACGTTCCTCGCTGGCGACGCCCCACCTCCGGCAACCTCCGTCCAACGTGGAAGCCCTCCTTGTCTCCCTCTCTGTTTCTCACATATCTCTCTCTCCCTCCGTGGCTGCTGTCTGAGCGTCGCAGGGCTCGGAGCTCGCTGCTGCTCGTCGGTGGCTGTCTTGGAGGCTGGGGGCCCGCTCGTGGATCCGCCACTGTTAGCCGTCGCCCCATGGAGTTCGTCGCTGCTCGCCGTCGCTGTCCGGCGATTCGTTGGGCAGCCTCTCGAATCCTAAGCTAAGTTCTACTATCACTTTGTCTTAGTGCTTAGTTGCTTTCTAAATTTTCTGGAAATACTTCATTTTCTTCACGATTTCAGTCTGGAGCTTGGCGAGTGATCAATTCCTTGATCAATTACCAAATTTTAACTAGAAGATAGGTTTTGGGCTTCAAACCTATCAAGTGGAAATATGCTAGGCTTTCGATTATAGTGTTATATTGAGTTGGATCTGTTTGGATTTCTCTTATTCAATCTGGATTTTGAGGATCCTTGCCGATTTCAGCAGTAGGTTTTTGCGAGTATTAAACCTTACAATAATTTTGAAAGTTTGTTTTCTGGGTTGGTTGGTGGGGATTTTAGGAAGGAAGAGATGAAGTTGTGGGCTTCAGTTGCTGTTCATAAACCATTGAAATTTTGTGCTTTAGAAATTATGAAAACAGCTACTGTGCTCTGTTCTTACAGCATGTTGCGAGTCCCGTTTAACCAAGTAAACGACCTCATTTTCTTACCAAATTTTAACTGAACATACTTTCATGTGTCTTCTGTCATGTGACCAAAATTCAGCTTCATCCAAGTTCAAATAGATTTATAGTGATTTTTCCAATACAATCTGCCCTGTTCAGGCTGGTTAGGGGAAAAATGATTATAAACTCTAAATGACTAGGAATTTCCAGCTCAAAATTCATCCCTACAAACTACACATGCATGAACTTATTTTGCCACTGATTTTGTTGAGTTTCGACTTCCAAGTCTGTCTGAATGATTTTTCAGAGTTGGTCTATTTTCTGTAATCTTGGGACATGATAAAAGTTGAAATGCTTATGCTTTAACCTTATTTTTTGGACAAGTGTATGAAGATATGATTTCTAATGTGAAATATTGAAGGAGAAATAGTTGTTTTTGACTAATCTAATGTGTTGTAGGATATATGCATAAATAATAGACAAGAATTAAGAAATTAAGTTAGAAAATAATGGTTAACTGTATGAATTTGATACTTTATATGCAAAAGTGAAATATATATTGAAGGGTAATCCTATCCCAGGAAATAACAAGGACAAGGAGAAGGAGCATGAATAAAGTGATTTGTGTGTCAAGAGCGTTTTGGATTTCGAGGTAGTATATTCTACATTAGGTCTTAATTCCTGAATTAAGTTTACTTGATTGCATATAGAATATTGTGTGTTAATCGGTGATACATAATGTGATCTATATATTTTGCTTATGACGTGAAATATGTGAATATTAGATATGTGAAGATATTGATAGAATTGGAATTTATCTGTTTATTTGATATGATATGGTGTGAAAAGAAGTTGTTGATCTGATATGTTAAAGATTATTGGAAATAAGTAATTTGATGAGAAAATGAATGTGGTTGGAAAGTAAATGAGATAAATGATATATGCCTATGAAATGTATACTTATATAATTTACATGTGAAGATGTCTGATGATGTCTGTGATGATGCCTGATCTGTATGCGTTGATGTGTATGTCAGAAATTGTCAGATATAAAGTATATTTGACTGTGTTTACGCCCCGTGCTTGAGTGTGTTCTGTGGGTACAATTGCAATTGGCATGCCATAGGACAGCAGCGCTGCATTATCTGTGATCACTCGTCTTCTGGATAACTGAAGCGAGGATCGTCTGTTATCTGATGGGCCCCTATCTGTTCTGTCTGATATACATCCTATGGGTGGTCTGTTCCCGGGATTATCTGTCTGCACCCTAATGGGTGGTCTGTGCGGCGTCCTCTTAAGGACCATGGCCGCGTCTGTATCTGATTCTGTTTCTGATCTGGTCCGCGTACCCTAGTTAGTCACTAAGCACTTAATGGGGCTATATGTGTTCTGATATGTGAGAACAATGGTGATCGCTATGTGTTTTATGATATGTGATTGTGTGAAACCTCAGTTATAACCCTGTTATAACTCTGATATATCTCTGATATATCTGGTACATGAGAGCTTGTTTTGTCATATGTGTTTGGATATGTGAAACTGTGGTGATCTGTATATGCGTTGGTGTGATTATATGATATAAAGTGCTACACGATAGTGAATGCCAAGATATGACGTTATATGATCAAGACGATGATATGTGAAAATTATATGCTTATGTGAAAAACGATATTATGTGATGCTAAATGATATATTCTGATGCTAATAATCCTCTGATGCAAAAAGAGTGAATCTGACATTGTTTGACGTTGTATGAAGTTATGATGTTGCTCGACACTAGCTACTGATAATTGATCATGTTTATTGATATACTATGAGATTATTTGATTATGCCTCAAGTAAGTCCCAGGAAATCAAGGGAGGACGATATAAATGTCAGACTTTTATTGTTGGTTATTTTGATATGTATATGGTTATGAGAATGTTGGTTCTGGAGAATATTCAAGGGTTAATATTGTAAACACATAGGTTGTATAATGTTTACTTAACTCCGGATATTAGGCTCTAATGTTGATTATACTACCGGGCTTGTTGAAGCTCACCCCTTTCTTTTTCCCCTCTGCAGATTAGAGGATCAGACCTAGCTCTTTTATTGTTCAGCTGCAGCCAGGTCACTAGCCAGTCTTTTGAGTTCGAGTAATTCTTGGATATGTTAGTTGTGGCATGTATAGAAAGTTTAATGTTGTTTGGACGTTCATTTACTTCGTTATCCAGGTCGTATAAATATATATATATAGACTTTTGGAAACTGGTTTATGGTATAATTTCAGACGTTATATAGCAGTTTTTCCGTTTGCCAAGTAAAGGAAAATAATATATCTCTGTAATAAAAAAAAAAAGAATCAAGGATTTTCTGTTAAGTCAGGATTGGTACTGAAATGTGACATCACTTATTCGATTATTAAATTAATCGGGTAAGGGGTGTTACAACTATAGTACCCCGCGACCACCTCGATGCTCACCGTCGGTTGTACGAGGACTACTTTGCGCCGGAGCCACGGTTTGGGGAAACCCTATTCCGGTGACGGTTTAGGATGCAACGGCCACTGTTTACGCGTATCGTTGGCGCTTTGGAGCGTCGATACGGGTATTTCAGGGTGCGGGAGGATGCAGCGGGTAAACCTGGCCACACACCGATTCAGAAGTGCACTGCCGCACTCAGGCAGTTGGCGTACGGAGGTGCGGCGGACATGTTCGACGAGTACCTCCACGTCGGCGAGTCTACAGCCCGCGACTGCATGAAGTATTTTTGTCAGGGCGTTAGGGAGATATTCGGGGATAGGTATCTTCGGAAGCCTACCCCCGAAGATTGTCAGGCTCTGCTGGATATGCACGGGGCTCAGCACGGCGTCCCGGGGATGCTGGGCAGCATAGATTGTATGCACTGGTAATGGAAGAACTGTCCCGCTGCATGGAAATGGATGTACACTACCAGTTTTAAGGCCAAGAATCCCACGATGATCCTTGAAGCGGTAGCTGACTACCGGTTGTGGATATGGCATGCCTATTTTGGAGTAGCAGGTCGAACAACGACATCAACGTCCTCTAGTCGTCGCCCCTTTTCAACGACCAGTGCATGAGCGTCGGTCCGGCCGTCAACTTCGTTGCCAACGGCAACCAACACAACATGGGCTATTATTTGGCGGATGGGATATACCCGATGTGGTGGCCCGTCTTTATGAAGACGATCAGATGCCCAACGGATGCGAATAAGGTATACTTTGCGGAACATCAGGAGGCAGCGCGCAAGGATGTGGATCGAGCATTTGGTGTGCTCCAGGCTCGATGGGCGGCAGTGAAGGGTCTATCACGGCTGTGGTACGTTGACAGCGTCGCCGACATCATGTACGCATGTATTATCATGCACAACATGATCATCGAAAATGAAGGTCCAGCACTGACCGATTGGGCCAATGATGATGTTGATGCTGCGGGTCTAAGCCACGGCGTGGCCACTAGCAATGTACGCATGGAGATTTCCCATGACGACGTCGATCGAGTCCGTGCATTTGCCGACATGCGCAAAAAATAAGCCCACGTTCGACTCCGGAACGATATTATTGAAGAAGTGTGGCAGCGTAGGGGTCGTCGTTGATATAGTTTTTAATTATTGAAATGTATTTTTTTTATTTGGTGAAATGTACTTTTCGTATTTTAATGGAATTTTTTCCTTATGTTCGTCGAAATTTTAATTATGTAAATTGTTTACTTCCGGAAATTGTTTAATTTGTGAATTTATGATTTTTTTAATGTGAGAATTCCATCGGGAATTCCGCATGGTAATTCCGCCATTGTGCAGTGGGAAGTTCGTATGACGTGGCAGTGCAGTGGGAAGTCCTTATGACGTGGCAGAAGGTGTTTTTGGGAATTCCGTGGGGAATTCCGCCGGGACATCCGCACCACTGCGGATGCCCTTAATAGAAGAAAAAATAAGTAATATTTTTGAATCTACTAATTTTATTAATTAAAATATAAACAAATATTAAAATAGAATTGCTTAACCTCCGAGCATGCTAAGGTAAATCATAATATGAAGATGGTAATAATCTCAAGCCCATCCCATTCACCGCCCGAAATCCCAGGCCCATAACAGAGATAGCCCAAATGTTAAAGGCGGTTCGAATAGACCGCCTCCTCCTCTTGCATCGATAGTTATAGACCATAGTATTTCTCTCAGCAGCCAATTTCAGCTCTCTTCGATCCACTTAGAGAGAGAGAGAGGGGATTTACTGTAAATCCAAATTCCAATCCCTAATTTGTAGACCTCTATGAATCATCGCAACTTCGTCCCGGAAATCTACTGCTGCGTGGTCGGAGTGTTTTGCTAGGGTTTTAGGGTTTTTTACTAGGATAGAGAGATGTACAACAGCGGGCAGGATATGTGGAACAACAACATGAACAACCCGGCGCCGCCGGGGACGAGCGGAGCTGGAGCTATGCCGCCAATGATGGCGCCCCCTGGCACTAGCGGAGCTCAGCCTATTGCGCCGCCTGGGACTAGCGGAGCTCAGCCAATTGCGCCCCCGATGCCGTCGTTGCTACCTTCATACACCGTCGTGCCGACCGAGTCTCAGTTGGACGAGAGAGCGAGGAAGTGGATGCAACTGAACACGAAGCGGTATAGCGACAAACGGAAATTCGGATTTGTTGAGACGCAGAAGGAGGATATGCCTCCTGAACATGTCAGGAAAATCATTAGGTATGTTAACTTTTTATTTTTTTATTTTTTTATTTATTTTTATTTTATTTTTGTATTTTGTGCTTATTTGGGCTGTGCTTTGTGATTCAAAACTTGTTTCATGTAGAGAATTATGTAAAATTTTATCATGTTGTTTTTCCCCTTTACTAGGTTATTACGAGTATTTTGTTTCCCATAAATAAAGTTTTGCTACTTCAGATTAATAGTGTCCCCAGTGGCTGTTGATAATTTATACTGTAATGATCGGCTTCCACATATTATTTTGGTTCTATTGATAGAAGAACTTAGGCCCGTCTATGAAGTTGCTAAAATATTATCCAAATTATGTAAGTCAGTAAGTGGGCTTAACATGCTAATATGCTATGACACTAGCTTTGAAATTCCTTTTGATGTTAACTATATTAGAGCTCATAAATTACTATGTTGCAGTGGAAGTGTTGTATTCAATGGGTATGTTTATGTGAAGATGGTGTAATCATTTGTCTGTGGTACTCTTTAGTCTTTTAGAGCATCTGAATGATTACATAGCATATGCTTCACGGACATGTAGGTAGCATTGCAAAATTCATTTTGATTGTGATGTCTTTGTTCACGTTAGGTCTTTTTTGAAGGCATTGCTATTTTTATTAATCGACTCATGTTTTGATATTTTGTGGCAGGGACCATGGTGACATGTCGTCAAAGAAATATCGGCATGACAAGCGTGTCTACTTGGGCGCTCTCAAGTTTGTGCCACATGCTGTGTACAAACTTCTCGAAAATATGCCTATGCCGTGGGAACAGGTAATTGTGACATATAACGCTGGATTTTTGGTGAGGTTCCTTTTATTGTTTTATGCTTGTATTAACCATATTTGCTTTTTTGCGACTTCAGGTGCGTGAAGTGAAGGTTCTGTACCATATTACTGGGGCTATTACCTTTGTAAATGAAATCCCTTGGGTTGTTGAACCAATCTATTTGGCACAGGTATGTTTTTTTGTTTTGAGCATTTCGTGTTGTTTTGTGGTTATATGTGCATTTTATCTCATCTAAATAGCCTTTTCTTGCCACTAATGTTACTGAATATTTAAACTCCTTGCAGTGGGGTACCATGTGGATCATGATGCGAAGAGAGAAGAGAGATCGTCGACATTTCAAGAGAATGCGCTTCCCACCGTTTGATGATGAAGAGCCTCCATTAGACTATGCTGACAATCTCCTTGATGTGGATCCCTTAGAACCAATTCAGTTGGAATTGGATGAGGAAGAAGATTCAGCTGTTCATACCTGGTTCTATGACCATAAGCCTCTTGTGAAGACAAAGCTTATAAATGGGCCTAGCTACCGAAAATGGCATCTTTCGCTTCCAATCATGGCGACGCTTCACCGGCTTGCTGGCCAGTTGCTTTCTGATTTGATTGATCGAAATTACTTCTACCTTTTTGACATGGAGTCATTCTTCACTGCCAAAGCTCTCAACATGTGTATACCTGGTATGTCTGTGTGCAATATCTAATTTTCTTCTCTAATGACTCTTGTGCTAATTATATCTTTACAAATGTTGTTGTGCTTATTTGTAGAAGTGATGCACATGCTCAGTTCTTGTAGATGATGTCACTTGTTATGTTCCTTCTTTGAGATAGTAGTTTCTACTTTTTTTGGTTTGGTTATTGCGATTAAGGTTGATAAGTGACTATAGAAGTAATCTGTACCACCTTTCTCTGATTATTTTGGTTTTAATTTTGCAGGTGGTCCTAAGTTTGAGCCTTTGTATCGGGACATGGAGAAAGGAGACGAGGACTGGAATGAGTTTAATGACATCAATAAGCTTATCATTCGCTCACCTCTCAGGACAGAATACAGGATTGCTTTTCCCCATCTTTACAACAATAGGCCGAGGAAAGTAAAGCTTAGTATATATCACACTCCAATGATTATGTTCATAAAAACAGAGGATCCTGATTTACCTGCTTTCTACTATGATCCTCTAATCCATCCCATAACAAGTACAAGTAAAGATAGGAGAGATAAGAAGGTATATGATGAAGAAGAAGACGATGATTTTGCTTTGCCTGAGGGTGTAGAACCGTTACTAGTTGGCACTCCTATATATACGGACACAACTGCTGCTGGTATTTCTCTTCTGTTTGCCCCACGCCCTTTTAACATGCGATCCGGACGGATGAGGCGTGCCGAAGATATACCTCTTGTATCTGAGTGGTTCAAGGAACACTGGTGAGATATGCTCTTAACTTCTCTTTGTTTCACACACAGGGTTAGCTCTGGAGAATGTGCTTGTGTATCTTATGTTTTCTTTCCCTTTTCTGTTTGCAGCCCCCCGTCTTACCCTGTCAAAGTTCGCGTTAGCTATCAGAAATTGTTGAAATGTTTTGTGTTGAATGAGCTGCATCACCGCCCACCTAAGGCTCAGAAGAAGAAGCACCTGTTCAGGTCCCTCCAAGCTACAAAGTTTTTCCAGACTACTGAACTTGATTGGGCTGAAGCTGGTCTGCAAGTGTGCAAGCAAGGGTACAACATGCTGAACCTACTGATTCATAGGAAAAACTTGAACTACCTTCATCTGGACTACAACTTCAACTTGAAGCCTGTAAAGACTCTAACCACTAAGGAACGCAAAAAGTCACGTTTCGGTAATGCCTTCCATCTTTGCCGTGAAATCCTGCGTTTGACAAAGCTTGTAGTTGATGCAAATATCCAGTTCCGTCTGGGAAATGTTGATGCGTTTCAGTTGGCTGATGGCCTACAATACATTTTTTCACATGTTGGACAATTGACTGGTATGTACCGCTATAAATATCGGCTCATGCGCCAGATTCGGATGTGTAAAGACTTAAAGCATCTGATCTATTACCGATTTAATACTGGACCGGTTGGGAAAGGTCCTGGTTGTGGCTTTTGGGCTCCTATGTGGAGAGTGTGGTTGTTTTTCCTTCGTGGTATTGTTCCTCTCCTGGAAAGGTGGCTTGGAAATCTACTTGCTAGGCAATTTGAAGGAAGGCATTCCAAGGGAGTGGCGAAAACTGTGACTAAACAGCGTGTTGAAAGCCACTTTGATCTAGAGCTTCGTGCTGCTGTCATGCACGATGTCCTCGATGCAATGCCAGGTAAAAGCTTCTGATATCTGTTTCTGTTCTCCTCTCTTCCCTTTGCTATTATGTGATATTCATTTTTTGAAATAAAAATGCTCATTGTTTTTCTTGCAGAGGGTATTAAGCAAAATAAAGCTAGGACTATTTTGCAGCATCTGAGTGAGGCTTGGCGTTGCTGGAAAGCAAATATTCCTTGGAAGGTACCTGGTTTGCCAGTTCCAATCGAGAACATGATATTGCGTTATGTCAAATCGAAAGCTGATTGGTGGACCAATGTTGCTCATTATAATCGAGAACGTATTAGAAGGGGAGCCACAGTTGACAAAACTGTTTGCCGAAAGAATCTTGGTAGATTAACTCGTCTTTGGTTGAAAGCTGAACAGGTTTGTAACTTTGTATAACCGAACCCACACCATCATGAAGTCTCCTGGAGTTGAATATTCAAGTTCTGATTTATCTCCATAGCTTTTTTTAATATTCTCTTTCCACAAACTTTGCAGGAACGACAACACAACTACTTGAAAGATGGTCCATATGTCACTCCTGAAGAAGCAGTGGCAATATACACTACGACTGTGCATTGGCTGGAATCTAGAAAATTCTCTCCGATTCCTTTCCCCCCTCTGTCTTACAAGCATGATACAAAACTCCTCATCCTTGCTCTGGAGCGATTGAAGGAGTCGTATAGTGTTGCTGTAAGGTTGAACCAGCTACAGAGAGAAGAATTGGGCTTGATTGAGCAGGCTTATGACAACCCTCACGAGGCGTTGTCGCGTATCAAACGTCATTTGCTTACTCAACGTGCCTTCAAAGAAGTAAGTTCTTGATGAAGCTTCCTGTTTGATTGATTTCATAGAATGTTCTGAAATGTTCAGTTCTTTTAGCCTCACATGCCTGTCAAAGTTCTATTTAAATGATTGAAACTATTTTATTTTTACTTCAATTTGAGGTTTCTTCTCTTTGAAAATTCTAAGCTAGAAAATGAAATGTCTTGCAGGTTGGCATTGAGTTCATGGATCTATACAGCTATCTAATTCCTGTTTATGAGATTGAACCTCTTGAAAAGATCACCGATGCATATCTGGACCAGTATCTGTGGTATGAGGGTGACAAACGTCATCTTTTCCCTAATTGGATTAAACCTGCAGATTCAGAACCACCGCCTCTGTTGGTTTACAAGTGGTGTCAAGGCATAAACAACCTACAAGGCGTATGGGACACTAGTGACGGGCAGTGTGTTGTGATGCTTCAAACTAAATTTGAGAAGTTTTTTGAAAAGATTGATTTAACCATGCTCAACAGGTATTGTAGTAAATTTGATTTACCTTTGCTTCTGACAACTATATAATGGTATGTCTGAGAAACTTACTTTTATCTTTATATCCGCAGGCTTCTGCGTTTGGTTCTGGACCATAATATTGCTGATTATGTCACTGCAAAGAACAATGTTGTTTTATCGTACAAGGACATGAGCCATACGAATTCTTATGGTCTCATCCGTGGTCTTCAGTTCGCTTCATTCGTTGTGCAGTACTATGGACTTGTTCTGGATCTACTGCTTCTTGGTCTGACACGAGCCAGTGAGATAGCTGGTCCTCCCCAGATGCCTAATGAGTTCATTACTTACCACGACGCTAGAGTGGAAATTCGGCATCCGATCAGACTGTACTCTAGGTACATTGACAAGGTGCATATACTGTTCCGGTTCACTCATGAGGAGGCTCGGGATCTTATCCAGCGTTATCTTACTGAGCATCCTGATCCCAACAATGAAAATATGGTTGGGTATAATAATAAGAAGTGCTGGCCAAGAGATGCTAGAATGAGACTCATGAAGCATGATGGTATGGGTCCTCTTTATTTTACCATGATTTGTATATCTAATATTATTAAAATGTTGACGTTCTTGACCTATGTATGACTGCTAATATGTCTCGACAACATTCTTTCAGTTAATCTAGGTAGGAGTGTTTTCTGGGACATGAAGAATCGACTTCCAAGAAGTATCACCACACTTGAATGGGAGAACAGCTTTGTATCTGTCTACAGCAAGGACAATCCAAACCTGCTGTTCAGCATGTATGTGTGCTCTCTATTCATCCCTCGTTCAATAGTTGAGGAATGTTTAAAATGACCATGTACTTTTTGTATTGCAGGAGTGGTTTTGAAGTTCGTATACTGCCCAAGATAAGAATGACTCAAGAGGCTTTCAGTAATACAAGAGATGGTGTTTGGAATCTGCAAAATGAGCAAACAAAAGAAAGAACTGCAGTTGCTTTCTTAAGGGTTGATGATGAACACATGAAGGTGTTCGAGAACCGAGTTAGACAGATTCTCATGTCTTCAGGTTCAACAACATTCACAAAGATTGTCAACAAGTGGAATACTGCCTTAATAGGTAATATTTAGATATATCTTTCTAATGCATGCCTTTGTGGTAGACTGCTACTTTTCTTGTTGCTGAAACCTTCTGTCTTATTTGTGCAGGTCTCATGACATATTTCCGTGAAGCTACTGTGCACACGCAAGAGTTGTTGGATCTTCTTGTTAAGTGCGAAAACAAGATACAGACGCGTATCAAGATTGGGCTGAATTCCAAAATGCCTAGCAGGTTATTACATTTTGAATCCTGTATATGCAGTCTCTCTTTAGTTCTGGTTTTTTCCTTACTGAAACTCTAAAACGTTGTATGCTGTCAGGTTCCCTCCTGTCATCTTTTACACTCCAAAGGAAATTGGAGGACTTGGAATGCTGTCAATGGGTCACATCTTGATCCCTCAGAGTGATCTCCGGTATAGCAAACAAACAGATACTGGTGTCAGTCATTTTAGGAGTGGAATGAGTCATGATGAGGACCAGTTGATTCCCAATCTGTATCGGTACATACAGGTATGTTGAGTTCGTGTTTTTTGTTTTCCCTACCCACATCACAGTTTTCCAATTTCTCTTTTTGCCTCTGTGACAGCCGTGGGAAAGCGAGTTCATTGACTCCCAACGTGTTTGGGCTGAGTATGCATTGAAAAGGCAGGAAGCTCAGGCACAGAATAGGCGATTAACCCTGGAAGATCTGGAAGTAAGTTTATTTAGTTTACATTGAGTTGTGCATCTTTTCTTCCAATTTCTGTCTGCATTGGTTACCAGTTGGTTTTAGGGGTATGCTGAGGAGGGTGGTTTATAACCTTGAATCCTGTTTGTATTGAGTACGATGAACTGTTAACTCTTTGCTTTTATGTTAATACCTGAACTTTGTTGTTCAAGTGTTTGTCTAACTTGCATATTATTTTCAATTTTTAGGATTCATGGGATCGTGGTATACCTCGTATCAATACTCTTTTCCAGAAGGACAGGCACACACTTGCATATGACAAAGGGTGGCGAGTTCGGACAGATTTCAAGCAGTACCAGGTCCTGAAGCAAAATCCATTTTGGTGGACGCACCAAAGGCACGACGGGAAATTATGGAATTTGAATAACTACCGTACAGATGTTATCCAAGCTCTGGGAGGAGTAGAAGGAATTCTTGAACATACATTGTTTAAGGGAACCTAGTAAGTCCCCTATCTGTCCACAATAGTCTTAGCCTTCATTTTTTAAAATAACATGAGCTACCATTGTCATACCTCATTAGCCTAATTGGCAACTAGCCAAAGTTTCCATCTTGACCTATCTACCTTTAATATTATTAGGTACATAGTTGATGCCTGCATTTGTTTACTTTTATGTTCATATGATGTTAACCTGTCTCATTTTTATTGTGTGATTATTCAGTTTCCCAACATGGGAGGGTCTTTTTTGGGAGAAGGCTTCCGGATTTGAGGAGTCTATGAAGTATAAGAAGTTGACTAATGCACAAAGATCCGGTCTGAACCAAATTCCTAACAGAAGATTTACTCTTTGGTGGTCGCCGACTATTAACAGAGCAAATGTGTATGTTGGTTTCCAAGTCCAGCTGGATCTCACTGGGATCTTTATGCATGGGAAGATACCAACACTGAAGATATCCCTGATCCAGATATTCCGTGCGCATCTGTGGCAGAAGATACATGAGAGTGTAGTGATGGATCTTTGTCAAGTTTTGGATCAGGAGTTGGATGCACTGGAAATTGAGACTGTTCAGAAAGAGACAATTCACCCTCGAAAGAGTTACAAAATGAACAGCTCATGCGCTGATATCCTGTTGTTTGCTGCCCATAGATGGCCCATGTCAAAACCAAGTCTTGTGCAAGAGTCCAAGGATGTTTTTGATCAAAAGGCCAGCAATAAATACTGGATTGATGTGCAGCTTCGCTGGGGTGATTATGATTCCCACGATATTGAGCGGTACACTAGAGCGAAGTTTATGGATTACACAACGGACAACATGTCAATCTATCCATCACCAACTGGTGTGTTAATTTTTAATTGGTTTTACATGTTTAACAGTTCAAGTTAATCTTTTCTTTCATATTGAGTGACATGGATGATACTGTCTGCAGGTGTTATGATTGGACTTGATCTTGCTTATAATCTCCACTCTGCTTTTGGAAATTGGTTCCCTGGTTCGAAACCACTGATTGCACAGGCTATGAACAAGATCATGAAGGTATATTTTTTTGAATTGTTGTTATATAAACCGAGTTGAATTTGATTTTTTTTGTGTAACAAAGATTAATCAATCAACTTTTGCTTGCAGTCGAACCCTGCGTTATACGTTCTGAGAGAACGTATTAGAAAAGGACTGCAGCTGTACTCTTCAGAACCTACAGAGCCCTATCTGTCGTCCCAGAACTATGGGGAGATCTTCAGTAATCAGATAATCTGGTTTGTAGATGACACAAATGTGTATCGTGTCACTATTCACAAGACATTTGAGGGAAATCTCACAACAAAACCCATTAATGGTGCGATTTTCATTTTCAACCCAAGGACTGGCCAGCTGTTTCTGAAGGTTTCTTCATATCCCCTTGTTATGCTGTTTTCTATATTTCCGAGGGTTATGCATGTATTTACTCCTGATTTTCTGGGCCACAGGTTATTCACACAAGTGTGTGGGCTGGACAAAAGCGTCTCGGGCAGCTTGCCAAGTGGAAAACTGCGGAAGAAGTTGCTGCCCTTGTCCGCTCATTGCCTGTTGAAGAGCAACCGAAACAAGTCATTGTGACTCGCAAAGGAATGTTGGATCCCCTTGAAGTGCATTTGCTCGATTTCCCCAATATTGTGATTAAAGGAAGTGAGTTACAATTGCCATTCCAGGCATGCTTGAAGATTGAGAAATTCGGTGATCTGATACTGAAGGCCACCGAACCTCAGATGGTATTGTTCAACATATATGATGATTGGTTGAAGACGGTCTCCTCCTACACAGCTTTCTCAAGGCTAATATTGATTCTACGAGCTCTTCATGTAAACAATGAGAAGGCGAAAATGTTGCTCAAGCCTGATAAGACAATTGTCACGGAGCCTCATCATATATGGCCGAGTTTAACAAATGAACAGTGGGTGAAGGTGAGATTGTTGAAATTTAATTTTCAGAATTGAAGCTTCTAGTTTTTGTTGGCTGAGGGAATACTGCACTTGAGACCTTTTCAGAACATGCATTTGATTGTTATTACTTTCTAATCTGATTTCTTTTGTTGACATGTGTAGGTTGAAATAGCTCTCAGAGATCTGATACTTTCCGACTATGCGAAAAAGAACAATGTGAACACATCTGCATTGACCAATTCCGAGATTCGTGATATTATTCTTGGAGCTGAGATCACTCCACCTTCACAACAACGTCAACAAATTGCTGAGATCGAGAAACAGGTGATTTTCCTACTCTGTTGCAACTGATTGTGGCATCTCATTCTTTTTATGTTTACCTGGGTGCTTAACGCGTGACTTTTGTGGTCCTTAGGCAAAGGATTCTAGTCAGCTCACAGCAGTCACCACAAGAACAACAAATGTGCATGGTGATGAATTGATCGTGACTACTACCAGTCCTTATGAACAAGCAGCATTTGGGTCTAAAACTGACTGGCGTGTCAGAGCTATTTCTGCTACCAATCTCCATCTTCGGGTCAATCATATATATGTTAACTCAGAGGACATTAAGGTACTGGTACCTTCTGCTGAATGACGTCTGTCTGCTCATATAAAGCTATTACTCTAACAGCATTTTTGGTAAATTTATGCAGGAAACTGGATATACGTACATTATGCCCAAGAATATCTTGAAGAAGTTCATTTGCATTGCAGATTTGCGCACTCAGGTTGCAGGTTACCTTTATGGTGTTAGTCCTCCTGACAATCCCCAAGTCAAGGAAATCCGTTGTATTGCCTTGGCTCCACAGTGGGGTACCCACCAGCAAGTTCATCTACCATCAGCTTTACCTGAACATGATTTCTTGAATGACTTGGAGCCGCTAGGATGGATGCACACTCAGCCAAACGAGCAGCCTCAGCTGTCACCACAGGTTTATACTTGCTTCATATTGGTTTCTAGCAATGCTGTTATTCTTCCATCTTCTTTGTTCTAACATTTATAACCTCTCAATGTAGGATCTCGCTGCTCATGCTCGGATCTTGTCAAACAACAAACAATGGGATGGAGAGAAATGTATAATATTGACCTGTAGTTTCACCCCTGGTTCATGCTCTCTAACTGCATACAAGTTGACCCCAACTGGATATGAATGGGGGAAGAGCAACACAGATGCTGCAAGCAACCCCCATGGTTACCTCCCTACATACTACGAGAAGGTTCAGATGCTCTTGAGTGACCGTTTCTTGGGATTCTATATGGTAACATTACTATTCATTTCGATTCTTAATTTATTGCAGGTGGTTTAGTATCATCCCTCGTAGTCCTTATTTATAGTACTAATTTGACCTTTTTACAGATCCCTGATAATGGACCATGGAACTACAATTTTATGGGTGTGAAGCACACAGTGAGCATGAAATATGGTGTTAAACTTGGCACACCCAGGGAGTTCTATCATGAGGATCATCGGCCAACGCATTTCCTCGAGTTCTCCAACTTGGAGGAAGGCGACATTGCCGAAGGCGACAGGGAGGACACCTTCACTTGATTATTCTGAGAGCTGTGGAAGACCATCAGAAATTGCATATTCGAGGACACCTTCACTTGATTATTCTGAGAGCTGTGGAAGACTATCAGAAATTGCATCTTCTTACCTAATATTGTAAATATGAGTTCTACTGAGAAAATGTCTGTTTACAAAACTAACGTACGACTTTGTAGACAAAAGATGTTACATGGAAACTGAATTCCAATTTTTTTTATAACTAGTCCTTTTGTTGTTTCTGTTTAAAAACCAAATCGTATTTGAGAGCTAGCTATAACATAGTTTTTGAAGTTTGGCAGTTGGTTTCAGTTTCACTCTCTGTCACTATCTCCGTCCCCCAAATATTGACACACTTTTACCTGGCACGGGTTTTAAGAAATATAATGGAAAGTGAGTTGAAAAAGTTAATGGATTGTGGTTTTTACTTTTATATAATAGTTTTATAATAAAATGTGAGTAGGAATGAGTTAGTGGAATCCATTACTAAAAATGGTTTTATTTTTTATTTTATATACATATCGAAGTTGTAGGATTGAAATTCTAATATGGGGTATTTAAACCTCTCATCCCTTTCCGGCTAGTGCGAGTTTCTCCTCGTCTCCTTCCAGCAGCTTGATCACTTGAAGCATCGTCGGCCTCTTCTCCGGTTGAATATCCTCACACCTAAGTCCAACCAAGACAACTCGTTCAAGCTCATCTTCTACGTACTTCCCGTTCAGCTTTGGGTCCACCAGTTGACTCAGCTTCCTCTCGTGAGCCAGTAGCAATGCCCATTCTGTAATGTCACATTTCCTCGTTGAGTTGAACTTCTCTACTGGCTTCTTCCCACTAGCGAGCTCGAGTAGTAGAATGCCGAAGCTATAGATGTCGCAGCTCTCCGATGCCTTACCCACCCAGCATAGCGTATTCTGGAGCGAGGTAACCGATTGTGCCCTTCACTTTGGTGTACACATATGTCGCCCCATCGGGGATGAATTTTGCAAACCTGAAATTGTGCCCTTCACTTTGGTGTACACATATGCTCCTACCCTTCCACACAGTACCCGCGAGCCACTATCTCGACTTCAACTGAGAATTCCATATCCGGTTTGCTGCTCCATGACTTGAACCTTTTTACAGCTATCTGCATATGCAAGAAAAATATGATCGCTTGCATCAGATCTGTACTATCGTAAATCTTCATGAACTACAGCCACAATTCATTATGAGCTACTAATGTTTAGCAAAATCAAAGGAAGGATAGGAAAGATAAGTGTAGATGAATATGAATTAATGATTAATCAACCTAACTTTTCACTCTATAAGAAGGGAATGGATGTAACTCAGAAATGAATTAATCTAGTCTACAAAATGCAGTCTCCAAGTTCTTCTCCTTCCTCTGTTTTCAACTTTACTACTCTAACATAGGCTATACGTTGGATTTTGCTTCACCAACATAACTACTCCCTCCATCCCATAAAAGATGTCACACTTGTGGTACGACACAGATATTTTAGGAGGTTTTATTTTATATGTTAAATGAAGACATAAAATAACTTTTTTTTATTTATGTGAGAGAATTTTTTCTAAAAATGAAAATATAACATCTTTTATATGACAAAATAAAAAGGAAAGTATGACATCTATTATGGGACGGAACGGAGATAGTACAACCAATGCTTCCTTATAGCAAATAAAAACGATTTGCACCCTCATATCGATGGTTGCTTGACGTCTAGGAGCAGAGGTAAGTAAAGCACAGCAGCATGAATGAAATTGAATGAGAATTAGTATTATTCTTGATTCTATATCTAGGGTAAATCTTCCATGTATATATCTTCCTCAAGCCTATTAAAGGAGGCGTGCATATTGTAATCAAAGACACAAGTTGAATGAATACCAAATCAAACTTTCAACGCAAACAGTAGCTGAAAACTTCAACAAAAAAGAACAACAAATTCACATCTTAGAACAGCCCTATAAAGAAGTACTCCTAATAGTGAAAACAGAGTATAAAACAACATAAATGAGCAATCAAGTAACAAAACAAAACAAAAAAAGCACATACCGATTTGATGCCTTGACACAACACAACATTGAGCCAAAATCAGTAATTTCACCACACCCCACCTAATTCAAACTTTGAGCAAAAAAGTTCCACTGCAATTAAAGCTACCAATTCCAAAATTGCCAAGGATTGGTCTCATTAATTGTACATTTCCCATTCTTCAATTTTTCTTTAAAAATATTTGGTTGATTCTGACTGAGTGAAAGCTACTGAGTTGTATATGTCAAAACGAAAGAAACGCCAATGGTGATTTGGATATTTAACAAACACAGTTGAAAATTTGTTTAATTAAGTATTTTCTTAAGGAGATGAGTCAAGGATCAATACCAAAAAAAATACAACACTCATGCAAAAAGATTTTTTATATTGGCAATAACTTATGATACTATTCTTACAATACACAAAAATCACTATACACAATAGTGAACTAACAACAATACAAAAGAGACAACTATCTATATATTTCCTCACAATAAACAAGAAACAAAAATGAAAAATATGGTTATCACCCCAACAAAAGCCTTCTTCTTGTGTGGTGAAGCACTTGAATTTGTGGTAGAATTGAACATGTTCCCATAATCTAGTGTAGAGATATGTTGAACTGATGATGGTGGTACATTTTTAGGCACGTCACAAAGTCCAATTCCTGCACTAGCCAAACTGTCCAAATCATCTCCAATCCCACTTTTCTCATCATAGCAAAGCCCCAAATTGTTGTGAATCCTCAATTTTCTCCCCATTCTCCAAACCCTCTCTCTCTTAAACGGAATTGGCCCCACCAATTTGTTATTGTCTAACCTTAGCTCACTAAGGCTATTCAATTTGGCAAATGTTGATGGTATGGTTCCATTGAGTTGGTTCCCATCAAGATGGAGCACTCTTAGCATACCTAAGTCTCCTAGTGATTCTGGGATTGGGCCTTTCAAGTCTGTGTTTGATAATCCTAAGATGATTAAGTTGTTCAAACCTAAAAACATGTCTTTTGGAATTGTGGTGGATATAGAGGGGTTGCCATTGAGGATGAGAGCTTGAAGAGATCTTTGGATTTGAAGTGTGTTAGGGAGAGGTCCGGTTAAGATATTGTAACTCAAGTCGAGGAGAACTAGGTTTTCGAGGTTTTCTAGGTTTGGGATGGGACCGGAGATTCGATTTCGACTTAAATCTATTTTTAGGAGGGAATTACAACTTAGAAGGGAGTTTGGGAGGGAGCCTTTGAGATGGTTTTGGTTGAGGTCTAGGATGCTTAATGATGGGAAAGTGATGTTAGGAAATGAGCCTGATAATTTATTGCAACTTAAGTCTAATGATCTTAAATCTTGAATATGACCTAATGAATATGGGATTGAACCATTTAAATTGTTTTTGTGAAGATCTAAAACGGTCAAATAGGTCAAGTTGCCTAATTCAGGTGGAATTGGGCCAATGTGGTTGTTTTCCCTTAATACTAAAGTTTGCAAAGAGGAGCCCAATTGGCCTAGGAAAGATGGTATGGGTTGAGGGTTGTTGGTGAAACATCGGTAGAAGAAAAGGGTTCTTAGGTGAGGGAGTTTAGTGATGGATGGTGAGATGGAGGAGCGGGTCGGGTCGCACGTTGGGAATGCGGTATCGTCCGACAGCGACCCGAAAGAAAGAGACACGACGTGGAACACGTTGTCTTTGTCGGGCACGCACTCGATCCCGTGCCACCGACCGCGGCACACGTTTGGGATCTCCGTGGCCCAGTCGTTGCCGGTTGCTCTCATTACGTTGTAGACCGCTTCTTGCTCTTCGGGATCCGTTTGAGCGCCGGTGTTGGAGCCGGGCAGCCCGGTTTGTGGCCCGTCTACGAGGGCACCCGAATCCGGCATGATAACGGTGAATGGCATGACTAAGTGAACGTTCACTAGTAACAAAACATGGAATAATATTGTTGCTTGAAGTGTAGAGAATTTCATTTTCGTAATTGTGTTAGATAAAGGGATGTTTGAAGGGTATAGTATATAAGGTAAGGGAGTTTAATGATATATGTGTAGGGTTGGTGAGAGTGGGGCAAATATATTGAAGTAAGAAAGTAATGAAATCACGGGGAAGGAGAGGAGATGGAATTAATGATAATTTTGGGGCATTAAATTCAATCACGCAATTCATCCTTTGAGGAAGCTGTAGTCCTAATCATTTTCTCATACTAGTATTTATTGTTACTTTTATTTTAAAAAAACAACTTGCCAAATAGCTAGAAACGTTTGAATAAGAAACCCACCCAGCCCACTCAACCATATTGGTTTTTTTAATAGAGTGAACTAAGTACATATTTAATATCTATACTTATCAATTTGCAGTCCTTAAGTACTTTAGTATACTACATAGTATGTGTCACAAAAAATAATGATTATTTAATATTAATATCAACACAATACATTAAAATATCAACACAAATAATCATTATTTTTTGTGACACATATTTACTATGTAGTATACTAAAGTACTTAAGGACTGCAAACGTGCATCGTGATAAGTTTATGTTGACATTTCATTATTATCGTGTTGACATTTTTAATACACTACGTTGATGAATTAGCAAGTTAGCAATGGATCACACCCTAAGTACTATAGTATACTATTCCCTCATTTCCTTGTTAATAGAGGCATTTCTTTTTGGCACGGAGTTTAAGAATAGTGTATTAAATGGGTGGTGAAAAAAGTAAGAGTGAACATCATTTTTGGTTCACGAACTTTGTCAAAGTATCATTTTAGGTCCGTGAACTTTGAGTTAGTATCATTTGAGGTACGTTTTTACTATTTCCAAGTTTTTTTGGACGAAAATACCCTCAATACCTTAATGTGTATATATTTTTAATAAATTTATCATATATTCATATTTTTTATAAATATCTTTACAATATATTTTTGACAAATTTTCTAAATATAATTTGACCTTAAATATTATCACTTAATTTTGTGACATACAAGTAAAATTGCTTCTTCAATTTTTATATTAATTTTTTTTAAATATTGAATAAAGAACTTTCTTTAATAATAAAAAATTGAATAAAGATCTTTTTATAAATATCTTTACAATATATTTTTGACAAATTTTCTAAATATAATTTGACCTTCAATATTATCATTTAATTTTGTGACATGCAAGAAAAGATCTTTATTCAATTTTTTATTAGTAAAGAAAAGTTCTTTATTCAATTTAAAAAAAAAATTAATATAAAAAATTGAAGAAGCAATTTTACTTGCATGTCACAAAATTAAGTGATAATATTTAAGGTCAAATTATATTTAGAAAATTTGTCAAAAATATATTTAAAGATATTTATAAAAAATTATGAGTATATGATAAATTTATTAAAAATATATACACTTTAAGGTATTGAGGGTATTTTCGTCCAAAAAAACTTGGAAATAGTAAAAAGTACCTCAAATGATACTAACTCAAAGTTCACGGACCTAAAATGATATTTTCAAAGTTCACGGGCCTAAAATGATACTTTGACAAAGTTCGTGGATAAAAAATGATGTTCCCTCAAAAAGTAAAAGAGAATAAAGTAAGAGAGATGGAGAGATAATAAAGTAAATGAGAGAATTAATTTTTTTGCTAAAAATAGAAATGACTCAATTAACTTGCAATTTCTCAAAATGGAAAAATGACTCTATTTAACATGGAATAACATGGAATGGAGAGAATAAATAGTAAATATGTGTCAAAAAAAATTATGAGCTGAATCAGGTTGGTTCAGGACTTCAGGTGTAAATGGGCCGACACTCTTTTGTTGTAAACAGATGGCCTTTTGGGCTGTGGCTGAGGTTCGTGGGCGGGTATAATATTTGTACAATTTCCTTATCAGTGACATGCTTTATTTATCTAAGTAATATAGTTACATTATACGGAAGGATTAAATACAAATTACAAATGCTAATATTTTCCAACTTATATATATGAAGATTTTTTTCCTTCTAAAACATCGAAGTGGGTTGAGTAATTATGCAAATCAACCTCATTCTTTTTCACTTGGAGACGAGAAAATGGATAGGATTAGTGTCTCACTAACAATTTCAAACTTTTTGATTGATTATTCCAAAATAATGGTACTATATACTAGTAATATTTGAAAATCTTAATTTTTTTTTATGTATATGATACTCCCTCCGTCCCCGATTAATTGTCACTCTTTGACCGGGCACGAGTTTTAAGAAATGTAAAGAAAAGTTGGTTGAAAAAGTTAGTGGAATGTAAGACCCACTTTTTATATTGGATTTATAATAAAATGTGAGTGAAGTGAGTTAGTGGAATGTAGGACCTACTTACCATTTATGGTAAAAATGAAGTGTAATAATTATTGAGGGACGAACCGAAATAAAAAAAGTGACAATTAATAGGGGACGGAGGGAGTAGTAATCATGAAGAGTTACATGACAAAATTATAGGAAGATGTCATCCAATGAAACATCCATATTTGATTCCTAAATCTCATTGTTACAAGGTATGCAATGCTAATAAAATACTCCATCCGTCCGCGAATAGGAGTCCCGTTTTTCCATTTTAGTCGTCCGCGAATAAGAGTCCCGGTTCACTTTTACCATAAATGATAATAGGGTCCCACATTCAACTAACTCATTCCACTCATATTTCATTTAAAACTAATTTATACAAATGGGACCCCTATTCCACTAACTTTTTTCCACTCACTTTTCTTAACATTTCTTAAAACTCGTGTCACCAAGGAATAGGACTCCTAATGGCAGACGGAGGGAGTACTTAACATAGAGGTTACATATTGTCAGAAGATACACGAAATCAAGGAGAAGATCAAGGAGAAGATCACACGAAATCAGGGGAATTATATGGAAAATATATTGTAATTAATTGTAATTAGGGTTACCTTATGTGTAGATATCCTAGCCTATATAATCTGTAATCGCTATACTCACTATGAATAACAACGAATATTTTTCCCCTACCGAGTTCTATCATGGTATCAGAGCGGGTCGCCGACTGTGGGTCATATTTAACTGACCCAGCAGTATATCTGGGCTGAAACCGGAAAAAAAATGACTGACCCAACAGTATAACTGGGCTGAAAATTTGGGCCAGTGGTCCAACTGATCGAAAAAAAAAATTGGGCCGATTGTTTGAAACATAAAATGAATATAAAAATATCCCACATCGGTGTACACAAAGAGCTTAATCCACTATATAAGTCTCATGGGCCTCTACTATATAAGTCTCATGGGCCTCTCCTCCTATCACCAATTGGTTTTAAAATGGAACCCATAGATTTCTATCATGATATCAGAGCCCTTTCCGGCCCAGGCGAAAATTGCCGTAGGCGTGAATGGAGAAGGAGCCCCGCGGCGAACTGAGGCTAGAAACCATGGGGAATCAACCGGAGCCGGAACGGGGGTACGTCAGGAGCCTCCACCGGCCGGCGGCAACGTAAGGGGCGTCGGCAATTTGGCTGAATGGACGGAAATCGGAGGGATCGGAGGAGGCGCGATGAAAGGAGGTAAAGGCTTTGGATATAATCCAAACCCTAAATTCAACTCCTCATATTATTATTTTCCTCCCCATAAGTTTGTGAAATATAAAAATTGACCACGCCCATTTATGCATGAACCCCCAGGCTTCCAAAAAATTCAAAAAGGTCCCCAGCTATCATTAAATCCGGAAATAGCCCCAATTTTGTGTCAAAAAATATTTTTTCACCCTTACGAGAAATTTCCGCTGCATTCCATGTTTATGACATCTCTGAAAAAATTCGAAAGGCTGGATATTTGATTGTGGGGCGACTGACACCATGACCCCGGATATAAATGACTTTATTGATTATACTGAAGATTCTGATAGGTCATATATTCGAACTGCAAATGGGGAATTGATTACTATTGTGGGTTCTGGCACTATTGAAATATCACCTACACTACGGCTCAAGAACTGTGTTTATGTTCCTACCCTGTCTCAAAGATTGATGGCTATAAGTCATGTGACGAAGGAGTTAAATTGCACTCTCTTAATGCATCCTGATTTCTGTATTCTACAGGATATTCAGACGAGGAGGATTCTTGGGCATGGCATTGAGAAGCAAGGGCTCTACTATGTGGACGAGATAGCTCAAACTGGGAGTGCGATGCTGGCTCACGGATCCACAAAACAGGAAACTTGACTTTGGCACCGAAGACTAGGACACCCCTCTCCTGGTTACTTTAAATTGCTTTACCCGAATCTTTCAATTCCGTCTAATTTTTCTTGCGAGACTTGTGTTTTGGCCAAGAGTCACAGACATTATTTTAAACCTACAAATACTCGAATGCTATCCATGTTTTCCTTAGTACACTCTGATGTTTGGGGCCCTGCGCCTTTTGTTGGTGGAAATGGCTTTCGTTATTTTGTGATTTTTGTGGATGATTGTACTAGGATGACGTGGCTTTATTTTTTGAAACACAAGTCGGAAGTCTTTGATAAATTTTCATCCTTTTTTAAACTGATCCAGACACAATTTCAAACCACCATCAAAATCCTTAGGTCAGATAATGGGAGGGAATTTGTTTATAGTGCTATGACCCAATTTTGTAAAGAAAACGGAGTTATTCATCAAACTTCGTGTGCATATACGCTTGAACAGAACGGGGTAGCAGAAAGAAAAAATAGGGTGATCCTAGAAATGACCCGAGCCCTCATGATCGAATCCAAAGTTCCCAAACATTTCTGGCCAGAAGCCGTCGCCACATCCATCTACCTCATAAATCGCCTGCCAACCAAGATCCTAAACATGAAAACCCCCCTTGATATCCTTTCTAAACAAGCCCACGTTCCCGAATACCTTAGCCTTCCACCAAAAGTCTTTGGCTGTACCGTTTATACCCACATACCTAAACATGAAAGAACGAAATTCTCACCTTGTGCCATCAAATGTGTCTTTGTGGGATATGGGATAAACCAGAAGGGGTATAGATGCTTTGACCCCAATACCAAGAAGATCACTACCACCATGAATTGTAATTTTTTGGAAACCGAACTTTTCTACCACACCCACCTTAGTAGTCAGGGGGAGAGTGATCCAGATGGTTCCACGGATTATCTAAGTTGAGTTGTGCCAATTTCAAGCTCCTCGATTGAGGAACCAAACGATCCAGTTGTCACTTCCGCCGAGCAGGTCTCACCACAAGAGTCATCTCAGCCAACCCCCGAGAATCCTTCTCTGACGATATCCGAGGTAATTCCCGATCCAAGCATAGTTGAATTACCAGTTACCACTGACTCGACTGAAACAAAATCTCAAGACAATACAGTTGATGGAGATACATGAAGATATGTGCTCCCTTATCGGAGTACGAAGGGAATTCCACCAAAACTATACTCCCCAGAGAAGATTGGGAAGAAGAGCCGCTATGCTGTAGCAAACTTCGTGCAAGGGAATCTGACCAAAATGGCTCAGGCATTTGAGGTTGCGCTATATGAAGAAGAGGAAATCCCACAGACAGCCGAAGAGGCAATGAAACATAAACGGTAGAAAGACGCAATGATGGTAGAAATGAAGGCGTTGATGAAGAACAGTACTTGGATACGGAGCAAACTACCTGAAGGAGCAAAAACTGTTGGATACAGATGGGTATTCACGATAAAGAGGAAACCGGATGGTACTATTGACAGGTACAAAGCTCGCCTCGTGGCTAAAGGATACACTCAGACTCATGGTGTAGATTATGATGAGACTTTTTCACCAGTGGCAAAAATCAACACTGTCAGAGTACTATTCTCGATTGTCGCTAATAAGGAATGGCCACTTCATCAGTTTGATGTGACCAATGCTTTCCTCCATGAGGAATTACCAAAACCCATGTACATGGAACATCCACCCGGTTTCTCCGAAGACTTCCTAGATGGGGAAGTATGCCAACTAAAGAATACACTGTATGGGTTAAAGCAATCCCCGAGAGCATGGTTTGGCAGGTTTACAGAAGTGATGAAGAAGTACGACTACGAACAGAGCAATTCAGATCATACGTTGTTCATCAAGAAGAATGGCAAGATCACGTGTTTGATTATATACGTGGATGACATGATCATTACCGGAGATGATGAGAAAGAGATAGCCGAGTTGAGGAAGAACCTGTTTCATGAATTCGAGATGAAGGACCTCGACCCTCTCAAATATTTCTTGGGAATTGAGGTGCTAAGATCAAGAAAGGGGATTTTCATAAATCAGAAGAAGTATGTACTTGATCTACTACCAGAAGTTGGGATGGTCGACTGCAAACCTGCAGATACCCCGATGGTGCAGAATCACGGGCTACAGATAAGGGAAGGAGCAAGACCAACCGACATGGGTAGATACCAACGAGTTGTGGGAAAGCTCATCTATCTATCTCACACGAGGCCAGATATTGCATATGCAGTGGGAGTAGTGAGTCAATTCATGCATGCATCTCAAGAGGAACATTGGGAAGCAGTCTTGAGGATTGTCCGATATCTAAATGGAACGGCGGAACACGGGCTTATGTTTGGAAAACATGGACACATGGAGATACACGGCTTCACTGACGCAGATTGGGCAGGGAATCCAAACGACAGAAAATCCACTGCCGGGTACTTTACCTTTGTGGGGGGAAACCTTGTAACATGGAGAAGTAAGAAGCAAAAGGTAGTAGCTTTATCTAGCGCAGAGGCAGAATTCAGAGGAATCAAGAGTGGAATGACAGAGATATTGTGGTTACGAAAGTTGATGACAGAATTGGATCTCCGACCAGCTCTTCCATGCAGGTTGTTTTGTGATAATAAGGCGGCCATAGGCATCTCGGAAAACCCGGTACAACATGACAGAACTAAACACGTGGAGGTAGACAGACACTTCATCAAGGAGAACATTGAAGCCAAGGTGGTAGAAATGCCTTATGTTAAATCGGAAGATCAACTAGCAGACATCCCGACAAAGGCGGTGAACTAGAAGTCGTTCCACGAAGTATTGTGCAAGCTAAGCATTGGGAATCCCACTACCTAGCTTGAGGGGGAGTGTCAGAAGATACACGAAATCAAGGAGAAGATCACACGAAATAAGGGGAATTATATGGAAAATATATTGTAATTAATTATAATTAGGGTTACCTTATGTGTAGATATCCTAGCCTATATAATCTGTAATCGCTATACTCACTATGAATAACAACGAATATTTTTCCCCTACCGAGTTCTAACACATATCTTGAACATGAATAAAATAAAATGCAACATGAAAATGTAGTAGTAATATGTTTGGAAACAACTATTTGGAAGGTCCAGCCTCTCCATATCCCCTAGGAAGATAACCATATCCATCACCGCCGAGATCCGCCGGCCCCGGAAAATACTCATTCTCTATCCCACCCCCAAACGCCGCCGCCCCGTAACCGTACCTCCCACCATCAAACCCCGGAGCAAATCCATACGCCTCATCAGACACCGGCGCAGTAAACAAACTCTCCCCACCTAACACACCACCGCCATCTCCCGCCGCCGCCGCAGAGCTCGCGCCGCCATTATTGAGCTCTTCAACCCGCCCTTTAATCTTCTCCCTGAACGTCCGAAACCACTCTATCTGCTCCCTCACCTGCTCCGCGTCCAAGCTCTCCAACGGGAACTCCCACCACCCCATCTCGCCGCCGCCGCCGAGGTGCTTCTCCCTCCGCTCCTCCCGCTCCTGCTGCTCCACCACGTCGTCCAGCCGCCTGTTGATCTCGTGGATCCTCGTCTGCGGGGCGTCGCCGTCGCGGCGGCAGCCGTGGACGACGGAGTCGAAGTCCGGGGTGAAGAAGGAGTGCGGGATGCCCGACGGAGAGAAGATGATGGCGCCCACGTCCACGGCGCACAGCGTGCTCAGCTCGCTCGCCTTCTTGTACACGCCCACGCGCCGCTTCGAGAAGGAAACCAGGAGGTCGTCTTTGTTCTCGATCAGTCTGATCGGGATCTTCTGACGACCTCTTGTTTTCTTTTCCGACATTTTTTACTCTTAAAAAATATAAAGAAGGATATTGTTGCGCTAGGTTAGTGGAAGAAAAAGTAGCGATTCTTGAAAATATGGAATGATTATTGTTTGGATTGTAGCATGGGATATATAGTGAGGAAAAGGTGGAAATTTTTATTTTTGAAAAATAGGATTAATTGTTGGTTACTCCTTTTTTTTTGTAAATGATACAATATGTTGTATAGTATTTTCATGATCCAATAAAATCTATGCTGTATTCTTTGAATGATTTTTTTAATTTGAATTTCAATTACTAAAATGCATAAGTGTTGACTTGATTTGAATTTCGAAACATTGTCAGTGTTCTTGCAATCGATTACTCAAGTCGGTCAAATAAATTTATCACGTATACTTATTTTAAGAATTGTGTGTAACATCTAAATTCTGAATATATCTTGCTACCAAATTGTGATGTCGTCGAAAATAAAGTAACAATATTTGGCGGGGAATTCGAAATCGTGGTAATTGCATGCATTTAAAACAATTCAACTTGGTTACTAAAATTAATTTTTATGTTGAACAATATTTTACTTCAAATATAATTGTACGCGATGCTACATTGCTTTTTTGGTTAGATGTAGAGTTTAGAGTATTCAAAGACGTCTTGTCGTCTTGTACTCTCTCTAAATTATGTGATAAGCGTAGCTATAATTTTATCTAAACAGCCAATTTTATCTAATCGTGTGCAATAAGCGTAGCAATAAATTATTGAATTGCTAGTAGTATTATTTAAGGATCTTATAGAAAATATAAAGATAAGAATATAATGTTATTTAGAGTGAACTACGGTCTCCTGATTTTATGTATCCGATATGGGCCATTATTATTTTTTTAATATTAATTATTAAATAATAAGGATCATAATACAGTGTATTCTAATTAATATTTACTACCATATATTAAAATTTAATTATAAAGAAGTATATCATCAACTCTGATAATCAGTAATTAATTAAATTTTAAATATTAAACGTAGAAGTAACTAAAGATCTGATTAACAGAATATGATCCTAAAATATTCATAAATAAAAAAAAATTAAAATTAAAATTGAAGGAAAAAATAAATCAATAGGGGCCAAAATATTTTTCCTCGTACTAATTTTACATTATCAATTAATCAACTAAAATGAGAAACAATATAATTAAATAAATATTTAATTTTTAAAATGAAAATAATAAAATTTTATTAGACAAGTAAAATTAAAAATTAAATAAATTTGCAATTAAAACAATATAAACATATACTCCCTTTCGTTCCATAATAAGAATCACATTTAGTGTGCGCACGAATTTTAAGAAATGTAAAGTATAGTAGGTTGAAAAAGTTAATGGAATATGTTGTCTACTTTTTTATATTGGTTTTATAATAGTATGTGAGTGAAGTGAGTAAGTGAAAATGTGAGAGATACTTATCATTTATGGTAAAAGTGAATATGTGACTTATTATGGAATGGACTGAAATGACAAAATGTGACTTTTCTTGTGAGACGAATAGAGTATTGATTATATAGTATTTTCATATCTCTACTAAAGATAGCAATCAAACTAAGGAGTCAGTTTGCTTTCCATGAAATAGACGGTTAGTAAATTTTATGTGGATTACATGTGTTTGGTTTTCCAGCATTTATTAGTCAGTGGCCCAATAAAAGACAATATAGATTTGAGCTAAAAGGGCCAAATTTTAGTCCAGCCCAATAGCTTAATAAAATTAAAAACACATTTATATTCATCTTGTGGAGGCGGTTCATCCAAACAGCTCCAAAATAAAAAAAATGCCGATAACAATTATCGAGAATTAAACTAAATAAATAGAATAAAATAAAATAAAATAAAACAAATAGTGTTAAAAGTGTATTAAACGAAAGTGAAACTTACAGGTGTTGCTAAGATAATAGCATTATGTGATAATTATACATTGTTCAATTGTTATAGAAATACTATATGATGCATTTGTCGATAAAAATTCTATTTATCAATATATACAAAATTGAATAAAAATGATCAAATTTCATCATCTGAACGTCATCGGAATATATGCAATTGAGATCTCGTTAAAATCCTTATAAAATTATCGTTAATTTGATATATTTTTTTCTAAAAAATAATTTAAATTGACAGATTTATGAAAATTAAAAATTTTGAGACTATATTGAAGATAAAGAAATGAGTTAGTTTTAACTATCAGAATTAACATTAATACCTTTTATATTTATTATCTAATTATTTAAATTTAAAATATAATCTGGCATTATTTTAACCGCGAAATCTTCTAATTTAATATATAGCCCATCATTCACAAACTAGTAGTAGTAATTAATTTTCGAATAATGTCCGTATCATATACAAAATGAAATAGAAAGAAAATACACGTCCCATGAAAACTCATTATGAACATGAGCAATGAATCAACCCAATTTAAGCCTTAATCAATCAGTTCATCACAACCCCGGCCACCACACAAAGCACCCATATCCATGTCTGCAAACATCACAACACCAAACACAAACCCTCAGTAATCATAATGCAAAGGAAAAAAAAAACACAAAATTTTCCATACCTTAATAGAAGAGCCAAGAAAGGAGGAAGAAGCAGAGCTTGGAACAAGGCCAGTAAACCCAATATCATAAGAAGTGCTTCCATCCGCCTTAAACAACCCAAAGTTCCTCTCCGAAGTCGGCCCGGGCTTCGAATTCTCATTAAAAAGCGCGAAAACGTACGCCTTCACAGCCCTCTTCGGCCTATAAGGCGTCCCCTTCTTCTTCATTAGCCTCTTCTTCAGGTTCCCATTGTACGTCTTGGCGTTCTTCACTGTCGCACCGGCCTCGTTGTCGTCCCCCTTCGACGCCCACCCGGTCTCCGACACGATCACCTCCATCCGGTGAAAATCGACCTTCTCCAGCGCCGCGTAGGCAGCATCCACCATCGCGTCAAACATGTTGTCGTAATGCAGCTTGGTCTTGGCGTCGTAGATGCCTTTGTTCTTCTCGAAGAGGGCGTAGTTGAGGTCGATGTGGGAAGGGTCGCTTATGTAGGCGAGGAAAGGGTAGGCGTTGATGTAGAAAGGGGTGCCGATGTGGGAGAAGAAGCGGAGGAGAGGCCTCATGTAGGGGAGGAGGGAGTCCTTGAACGCCCCTGCTGAGGGGGGGAATGTGGTGGCGAAGACTGCGGCGGAGTGGGGGCTCGACACCTCGATCTTGTCGGCGAGGCTGAGCTGGCTCAGGGCGTTGTACACGTTGCGGACCGCGGGGACCAGGACCTCCCAGAGCTCGGGGTCCCCGCCCCCAAGGACCTCGTTCCCCACCGCGATCCCCGTGATGGAGGTGCCCGGGAGGAAGGGCTCGACGTTGGTCTTGACCCAGTCAACGGCTCGGTCCTGGTTGATGCTTATGTCGCGGAGGAACTGGTTCCCGAGGCCTACTATGATCTCGATCCCTGACCCTGAGAAGGCCTTTAGGACGCTGGGGTCCGCGTCGTAGATCCGGGTGTTTTTATCTTGTTCGCCTTGAGGAGCGTCACGACACTTTCCGGTTTGGGGATGTTGTCCGCGAGCCGGCCGTAGTTCACCCCGAACGTGCCCGTGAATGCATCTATGCAGAGACAGATAATTAAGGACAATTAGACATTTTAGGTCAGATAACTTCAAGATAGATGAGTTATCTACCATTATAAACTGAATAATTCAGTAAATTCTTTTAGCAAAGTCATAACTTTATAATGAAAAGAAGACATGATCAAACTAATTAACTTGTTTAGAACTGACTAATCATGAGAGAGAGAGAGAGAGTACCATGCGATGGAAAACTAGATAGCAAAATGAAGAAGAGAAGGGGGAAATATGCAACCATCTTGGATTGAAAAGTAAAGAGAGATGGGCATCCAATTTGTAGTAGGACCACTACTAGAATATTGTTGATTTTCAAAGGTAGATTTCAATGTTGTAAACCTACAATGCTTTGTCTGCAGGGTGATACCAAACTACAAATTAAAAGATTCCAAACCTTGATTCTAAGATGTGGTTTTCTGATCAAATATTGAACTTGGTTACCTTGGAATAAGATTCCTAACTTTTCATTGCCTTTTCATTCATCAATCTTGATTCACACTTTTCAACTTTCCTATTGACTTTCGCCATAAACTTTACGAAGGTATCTCGTTTTTTTTTACCTTAATTCTTCAATTTTACCATAAACATCATCTAACTTGCATGCACGAACCTAACATCGTCTATTTTTCTTAATACTCCCAGTTTTCTAAATATGGTAAGTAAATATTACAATTGAAGTATTGATACTTCCAATATATTTCTCCACAAAAAGCACCATCGAATCTAACTTGCGCGAACCTAACATTATGTTGACATGCTTTTCTTAATTAGCTTTCGTACATCGCAATTTTATACATACATTTATAATTAAAAAAGGACTTCAGGTACCATCTTTAATAACACAAACATAAATTTAACAAGAAAAATCCTTGTTATATTTCCAAATCTTGCTACAATTTGACCTACATATCATTTTTTAGTTTTGAATTTAAAAGACTAACCCCACGCAAAACTAATAATTTTAGACACGGATTAGATAAAATCTAACTAATGACCTTAGTTTATGAAACTCAATATAAGTTCAAACTTTAATTGAGTTTCATAAACAATCACACAAAATACAAAATTCTAAAAATAGAAATAAAAGATCTATTTCAGATCTTCCAGTTGAAAGACTCATCATGCCTAACCACTGCTGCAACGATCAACAATCAAAAGCTAACATAATAGCCAGCCGCATCGAAGTCGGGCCGGAGTGGCATGGCATAATATAACATGATATCCACAGCAACAGAATACACAAAAGCTACGACTGTCAAATGTAAAACATAACCAACTCCCTATCTCTAACAGCATCTAGTTACATTAAGATTACAGTCATCCAAGTTTGGAGTATTTTCAATATCAGAAAAAAGGTACCCGACACTTCGATGCCTACATTAACAACATTTAACAACTAATGGGAGTTGGAGACGGATGATGTGGCGATTGGTTCACCTTGCTGTTATCCATGGACTCCGCCTTCAGATTATTACCTTGTTCCTGTTCCTGCACGCTCGTTTTGATACCGCCTTCCTGGATCCCGTTCATTTCCTGAGTAGATACGCGTGGCCCCCCATTGGCCACCTGCGCTTCAGCTCCATTAGTTGCTCCCTGTTCATTTTCATTGGGCTTATCCGGGGTGGCAAGCTCAGAAGATGCGTGGGGAGCAGCCTCTGATACAGGTTCCTCCACATTCTCGTGTTCAGCTTTTTCACCTTCGTGAGAAGCACCTCCAGTGCCATTATCTTTCACATCATCCTTCCCATTCGTATCGGGTTTAACATCCTTGGCATCACTCTGCACATCAGTATTAACTATGGCATCCTGTTCGCTCACCTTAACAGTTTCCTCCTGCAGTTTGTCGTCACTACCGACTTTGGTTTCTTTATCTTCACCGGCCTTGTCTTCAGTTACAGCATCTTGCTTTCCATCAACTTCCATCCCCTCAGCTCCTTTTTCTGCATCTTGATTTCCATCAGCTTCCTCTTTCGCAGCTTCCTTTCCTGCATCTGGCTTTCCATCAACTTCAGTCCCCTCAGCTTCCTCTTTCCCAGTTTCTGCCTCTTTCTCTTTCTTAGTTATCGATGATCTTTTGCGCCGTTTCATTTGTGGCTCAATCTCCAAAGATGTAGGACTTGACTTCACCTTCTCACTGATCCTAGCAGATCTCCTTGGCGTCTCACCGGTACCCCAGTCGAATTCTGATATTGCAGGATTTCCCTCGTGGGATTTTAAGTACTGCTCCAATTGCTTGCGGCTGCTGATCTCCTCCCCAGTAGGTGCAACAAATACAATCTCATTTTTCCGGGGAGTTCCACCCCTTTTCGGTAAGTACTGCAAAATATATATCACAATATCAGGACCTGCTATAAAACAAAACCAGGCAACAATCTCCTACCGTCTCATGCCCTTCCATAATTCAATGCCATGTCCATACATAATAATCACCAAATTCTCATCCATTTCGGTTTTCAACAAGCTGGTTTTGTTCAAATGAAAACATACCATTTTGGCCGTTCAAATGAAAACATACCATCTTGGCCGATATGCGAGTCAGGTTGAACTTAACAAGCATAAAATAACTATCCGGGATCCAAGAAATTAGGCTATCCTAACAAGCTCAATTCAAGTCACCCAAGAAGAACTCAACAAACCTACAACATACCCTAAACCAGACAAATGAAATCACAGTCTGATGTTCATAAACAGCTAACAGGGTTAATAACAAAACAGGAATTGTAAGCAGTCAACCCATTCCTCAACCATCAGCAAGAAAGCAATTCTTCGTGTAAAACGCTGTTTAAACATGGGTTCCAAGACAACTGTTTTAGCCCATAACTACAGAAAATTATCACTACAAACTAAAAGTATCAACAAAACAGTCCTAAGATAACAAAAAAATTAACAAAATTTAAAAGAGAGAAACTAAAAAATCAAAATTGTTTCCGCAAAATGGGAAACTACATAGGCAAACCCATCCTAACACCAAAATAGGAGTATACCATGTAAAACGAATAACAACTAGTGGCTACAACATGGTTGAAAGAATATCGCAAATTAGTAAGAACTGGTATAAATTAAACCCTAATACCAGAAACACAGGGTAACCGCAACCGCACGAGAAAATACAAGCAAACAAACACTAAACAAGGAAAGGCATAGCAAAATTCAGCCAAAAAAACTTAGAAAGTGAGCTCTATGAAAGTCAACAGCAAGCAAAATAGCTACAAAATTTAAGGAAAAGAGTACCAATTTCTTCCAGGAAGCAGGAGCAGGGAGCTCCACCGACACAACTTCGTCACTGCGCTGAATCTCCGGCATAATTCTCGTGTACCTACACAACCAAATCCAGGTGAAGTTACGAGCGGAAAGGTGAAACAAAACAAAGCAGATAGAAAAAACCGGTCGCAGTGAGAAGCTTCAGCTACCTCTTCTCTGCTTCTCTCTACTCTCTCTCTCTCTAACTAAACAAAAAATGTGCTCCAAAACTTTACCGCCACGACGCCTTATTTCGAGATAATGCTAAAACCACCTCAAAAGGAGCAAATAGATATTTTACGTGGGACACGTGGCACCCGCGAGAGTCGTGGATCTGACCGTTGCAGACAGTTTGTGATTGCCTCGTTTGGTAAGAAAGTTCTCGAGCGGGTGTGCTGGGACACGTGCCGCCCCACTAGAAGGGCTGTGACGATCTAACGGTGATATCCCGGTTTACTTTGCTATATCACTCCCTATCTTAAATTTTCGTTTGTCAGCTGCTGCGCCACGCTACATGACGGGGAGTGTGTGGGACGGGAGATTATGGAGTGTAGGATTTTGGGTGAGTGAGATCACGCGCGATGGGTGAGAGTGGGGAAGAGAAAGATCGTGAGTCCCGATAACGTTCCTGAAATGGTGAGTAAATTGGATTGGATAATGAGGTTTGAGGTCCGGATGAGATTGTTCAATGGTGGGAATATAGCGGTGAGATGCAATGGATAATGCCATTTTGGTGGCATGGTGACGTGGGGGTCGATATTTGGGCCGGGCTATGGGGTTAGGATTATATTTGGGCCGGGCTTCAATTGGGTTAGATGAGTTCAGCCTCACCTCATTCATGGTTATGTCTCTATTGAGTTCATTAATTATTTAAAATGTGTGTACGGATTAGTATTACTTATGTATAATTAAGTTTGATTGTACCCTTAGGGCGCCCCATTGCTATTGAGTTCAAACACAATGAGTACAATTATTTGTTTCGATCATGAACACATGACACAAAAGCGCAAAGACTCAAAAAACTCCGAAATAATTGCTGGCAAAGTTAATTATTTCTCGCATAATTTTTCACTATATACAACACGAGACTGTTACACAAAGCTCATCTATATAGCAACCTCTTCACGTATACACACACTTATTGAGAGAGACTGCATTAGATCAAGAAGCTGCAGCAAGAGGAGGCCAATGAGATTCAGTAATGATGAATTCAGAAGGTGACGTAAGACTTCCCGCTGCATATTGGTTGTTTGAGGCCTTGGCCGCCTCTACGTCATTTTCTTCTTCCTCATCGTCGTCAGCATCCCACAAAAACCGAGCGTACGAAGCCAGCACAAAACTGTCACAAGATTGACATCTCCTGAGTTTCAGCAAATAAACACAGTGCAAAACAGACATGTCTGCGATAAACCATTCTTTGATCATGTTGACATAAACAAAACTCAAGAAAAATGACTCTTCATTCATGCATATATCAAATTATATCCACATTTTCACTAGATCAACTTTAAGTTGTGTAACACTAGGCAAACGGGAGGAGCTTTTAACTAACTACCGATATTATTTGAAGTAGCACGGGATCAAGGTTTATCGTGCGTCAGAGAAAAAACAAAGGAGAGTTTTCCTTGTTACTAAAACTACAAAAGATTCTGAAGTTGCAACAAAGAAAAGCATGTAATCAAGAAACAAAGAATCAGATTCTCACCAGTCGTTGGGGTCGGTTTTGACAGCTTGATCAAATAAGCCTCCGCTCGAGCAGAATCTCCATGAGTCTGCCATAACAGATCAGCATAGTGTGATAACACATTTCCATCAGCAGGGTTAGCCAAAGTAGCTCTTTCGTAGAACTGCTCTGCTTTTGTGAAATCTGCTTTAACCTACAAATCAAATTATTGTGTACAAAATCAATTCCATTATTCATCAACGAAAACAACAATGGTAACTACATCATTATAAGACACGATACTAAAGAAGAAGCCTTCATCAAACTCAAACTAAACACTACATCAAAATGAATCTTCATGAACAACAGAGTACAATAAATGTGTGTTAATTAACTTAATCATATAGTTTGTGTTAATTACTGATCAAAACTATTCACAGAAGGTAAATTATACAGAAACAATACAAGCAAATTTACTAGAAATTACAAGTTTCAGATCAGTTTCTTTCTAACTAGGCTGTTTGATGTTTAACTCACACCACGCACATATTGCATAACTACGTGTATGTGTGAAAATCGACAAACATAGCATCAATGAAATCTAATTTCATTAAAAATAGTAAAATCAAACAAGTTTAATGTTACCTTCTTCAAGTAATTAGCATAATTAGCTAAAAACAGAGGATTTCCAGGGTTAGCATCGATCATCGTCTCATAATACGCCTCACTAATCCCACGGCCCGGTCCCGGCCCGTCGTCCCGCCCTCTCCCACCACCGCCATACGATCCTCTACTTCTGACAACTCCGCCGCCGCCGCCGTCCCCCGTCTCCTGCAGAGTCCTCTCAGATGGAAGAGCATGATCCTCCGTTGCCGCCGATGCCGTCGCCTCGCCCAAGCCGGAGCTCGACAGGAAAAACGACACTGCCTCCCTCCTATCCTGGATCTTCACCGGATCGGGCGGAAGCTCTTCTTCGGTTTCAGCGGTGCTCTAATGCATGAGTCGAACGCGATCCGCGTCGGAGAGCTGCAGTCGCAGGACGCCGAGAAGGAGACGGATCTGGTCCGTAGCAGCTGAGGCAGGGAGTCGGGCTCTGATGCGGAATTTGGCCATGAATGCAGAATTGGTGATGATGAGCTTCTGAGTAGCATTTCTATTCCTTGTAGCGCGAATTTGATTTTTGTAGTGTCAGTTGAGAGCTTTAGTGGTTTATTTGGTGGTTTTGGAGGCGGAGCTCCGCCGCGTTGTGGTGGAGAGGCGGAGGTGAGGGATTTATATAAGGAGAGATTGGAATTTTGTGGGGAAATTGTAAAAAATATTTGAAGTGGATGACTATGATTTTTGTACTACTACTACTAGTAGGCATGCACAATCCGGCCCGGCCCGCCGGTTAACCGCCGGTTCGGGCCCGCCGGTTCATGAACCGGAACCGGGCCCGGAACCGGCGGGTTGAACCGGCGGGTTGAACCGGCTGAAGGGTCGGAGGGTCATAAGGGCCGGTTCAGGTTCGGGCATAACTTGAACCGTGAACCGGCGGTTCAAAACCGGCGGTTCGGCGGTTCGAACCGCCGGTTCAAAGGGTCGAACGGCTAGGGTTCGTAGGGGTTCAAAGTAGGGATAGGTATGAACCGGCGGTTCGCCGGTTTTGGGCGAAAACCGCCGGTTTTGGAGGAAAACCGCCGGTTTTGGAGGAAAACCGCCGGTTTGAACCGGCGGTTCCGACCGGTTTCCGCCGGTTCCGGAAGCTTTTCAGGCGTAGGGGGCTAGGTGAGGTCAGAAACCGGCGGTTTGTGTCGGAAAACCGTGGACCAACCCGCCGGTTTCGTGGAAAAACCGCCGGTTTTGAGGTTGAACCGCCGGTTCAGGCGGTAAACCGGCGGTTCGGCCGAAAATTTGAAAGTTTGAAATTTGAATTTTTTTTTTTTATTTCTTCCAATTTTACTCCTATAAATACCTCACTTCTCCTTCATATTTCCTTACCCCATTCTTGTGTTAACAAGGATTTCATTCTCAATCTCCATTTCTCTATTCTCTCATCATTCTCTCTAATTGCGCAAGTTTAATTCTACACTTTCTACTCACTACTATATTTGTTGTACTCATAATTTACCACTTCTTTTATACTTCATACATATTTTATTCCAAGTCCATATTACTTTTCATTTATCAATATATTCAATATGTCTTCTTCTCGTGGTGGATCGGGACGTGGTGATCGGGGCAAGGGAATAGCCCAAGATCAAAGCACTACGCGTCCCTCAAAATCTCGACGACCTAGTCGTCGAGATGTTATGGACGAGGTTTCCCGATTGGCAGCCGAACGCATGCAAGTAAGTAATGAAAAATTTGTTTTCCAATTCACATGCACAAAATTTCATTAATTTTTTTTTGCGTTCATACTTTTAACTTCTACGTACATAATATTTGTAGATGGAAGAAGATCATAGGACCGCCATGCTACTTGCTGAAATGCAACAAGGCGGGGGTAGGGGAGATGAGGAGTTCGACGTTACTATATCGTCGGACTCGGACAACAACGAGGATAGATCGCATTCTCGTATTCCTTCTAGCACCGGCGGAAATGAGGAGATGCCTCCCCCTGCACCCACTAACACGGCAAAACCTTTGAAATCGGACATTTTTATCAAACACTACAAGAAGGTGGCGGTGGTGATTCCAAGTCCTCACGATCCGAACTCTCAAGAAGAGACTTCGGACTTTCATGTTTATTGCAACTATTGCGATAAAGTGTACAAATGGTCCGCCGGTGGTGGATATGGCACCCTCCGTCACCATTTAGTGGCAAAGCATCCGGTAGAATGCGGCACTGCCTCTACCCAAAGCCAACTAAACTTCCAACCCGCCGGCGCCGGCTCGGGTTCGTCAGGTGCGCCTCTATTTAAATATGATAAAAAGAATTTTGATGATACAATGACTAGATGGGCGGCTATGAAGCATATGCCCTTTAATGTTTTTGATGACAAAAGTTTTGAGGTTACTATGCAAAGTGGGTTGAATGTAGCAATCAAAAGAATAGGTCGAATGACCGTGCAACGATCTACCGTTCGGCAGTGCTTGGAGAAAAAGGTAGAATTATCACGTTATTTAGTTAACATGGGCCACAGGGTGAACATTTGCTCAGATGTTTGGACGGATTGTTTTAACCGTCATTCATACATGGGTATTACGGTTCACTTTGTGGACAACAGTTGGACTTTGAACAAGCGTTTAATTGGTTTTAGAGAATTTGAAAGTCCACACACTGCACCAGAAATTGCTTCTTTGATTATACAAGTGTTGAATGAGTTTCAGCTATGCAACAAGATATTTTCTATTGGTTTTGATAATGCAACTGCCAACACCGCAAGTATTGCCGATTTGATTGCGGCTTGTACACCGGTAATTGGAGGTAAGTATTTTCATCAAAGATGCATTTGCCATATTTTAAATTTATGTGTACAGGATGCCCTTGAATTATGGCAAAAGCATGTCTCTCCTATTAGAAATGCAGTTAGATTAATCCATCAAAAGCCAGCTATTGGCAAAGCATGGAAGAAATATTGCCATCAAAAGAATGTCAGGTACACGAATTTTACTATGGATGTGTCTCATAGATGGAATTCGACATATGATTGTCTGAATTCTACCTTGACACATAAAGATGCTTTATGTGATTTTTATAGAACTAACCCCTACCGTGATTTATATCTTTCGCATAGTTGTTGGGATAACAGTTTGGCTTTATTTAAATTGTTCAAATATTTCAAAAATGCTACTGTTGAATTGTCGGGTGTTTATTATTGCACTGCTGTTCGTGTTTTGGAGCATTGCATGTACATATCCCTTGGTTTTAAAACTTCAATGAAAAATGCTTCCTCTTCTCCCGAGTTAATGTGCGTTTTGTATTATATGATTGAAAAATGGCTCAAGTATTTCAGTGAGATTCCTAACGTGTTTTTGATTGCAAAGGTATTGGATCCAAAATGGAAATTAGCAGGTACCTCTAGAATTTTAGATTTTTATTATAACAATTTGAGTTCAATTGATCTTGGTCCCCTTCAAGCAATCCAATCCGATACCAGTGACGAATTTGGAGTCGACCTCTCAGAAACCTTTCAAATAAACCTCCCGGACCGGTCAGTTGTGCAACAAAACCTCGAGTATAACTTGCGCTCTCTCTACACCGAATATGAAACCAAGTATAACACCACTCACCAAGTCAGAAGACCCCCTCCTCCACAACATAACTATGGCTTTGCATTTCAAGCCGATTATGATGACCCCGACGCGCAATCCCAACTAGCCGACCTATACAACTACAGCACCGGCGGAAGGTCCTCAGGTATGGTCAGTGAATTAGATTTATATTTGAATCACTCTTTTCCTTTGGTGATGAAGGTCCTACTCCTCCCGCCCAAATCGACGTCCTCGATTGGTGGGGAACCCACGAGAAAGATTTTCCCATCCTTGCTTCAATGGCCAAGGAGATTTTTTCTGTTCCGGCTTCCACTGTCGCCGTCGAGTCCGCTTTTAGTGTTGGCTCGCGCGTTTTGGATGAATCAAGAAGTAAGCTCTCGGCGAAAAATATGGAAGCCGTGATGTTACTTGATGATTGGGCCAAAGCTGACGTCCGAGAACAAGAAAATGATTGGAATGATCGTCAAGAGGGATCACAAGATGAATTCACCGGGGATGAAGATTAGGCCAACCGTCAACCGCCGCCGGCCAAACCAAATAGGTAAGTAAGGTAAGAGAACTACGTGGACTTTGATTCCCTAATGCAAATGAGCAATTGGGATACGTAGGCACCTCAACTTAAATTTTTAATTTAAGTTGAGCTCAAGTCCTTTTTCTTTTATTTCTTTTTTTTTCCCATTAATTCCTACTTTAAAAATATGCAAATACAATTACATAATTGTATTTGTATATACTCTAGTCGATGAAGTATATTTCTCTATACGGCTAAATGAGGGAAACTTTTGACAATTCTACTATAATTGTTGATTGTTAGACGAAACTCAACATTTAAAGTTGAATTGCTAAAGGTGTCCTTAATTTAGTTATGTAGAAAGATCTTCTTCGCCGGTTAAGAGTATATATATAATACACTTATACGTTTAAGAACTTCAACGTCGTTTCTTGTCATTTGTAATTAGTTCTTCACTAGTAGTCTCATTTGTATTTAAATTTTGTTTAAGAATTCAAGACCGCCATATGTTTTCAATTTGTAATTGTTGTAACTTGTAACGTGTAATTTGTAAACATGCAATTTCAATAAAATTGCAACTTTAGACGTATTTTTTTCAATTTTATTTACTCACATTGCATACAAAAGCAAACTTGAAAAGTGTAATGTAATTTGATTAAAATTGAAAAGTTGAAAAATGCAAAAAAAAAAAAAAAAATCGTCAACCCGCCGGTTCGGGCCCGGAACCGGTGGTTCGAGCCGAAAACCGGTGGTTTTGAACCGGCGCGTAACCCGCCGGTTTTTTGAACCTGAACCGGAACCGCCGGGAGCTAGGCGGGCCGGTTCAGGTTCGCGGATTTTCCGACCCTTGACCCGCCGGTTCGGGCCCGGAACCGGCGGGTTCCGACCCTTGTGCAAGCCTAACTACTAGTATTATATAAATTCATCGATTATACATCAATACTATATTTTTTCTATCTTGATATTACGTCGTTCTGTGAAATATCTTTGTTCCTATTATAAAAACTAGTATTAGCATTTTTCTGTGGGATTCATAGTTATTTAATTCTAAATATTGATAAAATGGTAATTAATCGACGATCCGAATAAGAGATCTTACTTAAAAAGAAATATAAATTCATCAATTTTATTTATAATGAAAATTCAATATTTCAAGTGAGGCAATCAAAAATGATACTCCTACATTTGCCTAAGTAAGATGTCACACATTTTTCATAATTTATTTCATAAAAAATGTAACACTTTTTTTAATAAAAATTCTCCACATTAAAATATAAAATATATATATTTTTTCATTAAATAAACACAAAATAAATATTCTAAAATTTTGTGTCATCACCTTAGGTGATATCTACCTCGAGTAAATAGTAATAAGAGTAAATATGGAATGTAATAAAGGGATAAAGGGATTATTAAAATAGTTTTGCATATGTATCATCTCACTGGAGAAAGCAATTTGTGTCTGAGTCAAAATCACGTTTATTTCCATATGTTAAATTTAAATTCTATGATTCAGTTTCATCCTTAGCAACTCATCTTTTGTGGTGAGTAAATATGATAGTTGTTGAATCTTCAACGTGGACTAAAACTCTCGTTAATAAAAGGTGATAATGGCGGTGGCCGCAACCGGTTTAAGTTCACCGCAGATTCACTAAAATGGTTGGCGAGTGGTCCGATTTAATTGATAGCGGAAAACATTACTACTACTTATTTATACAGTCCATTTTTCTCACTTCAACTATAACTTGTCTTATTAATGAATAATGAGTACACTTTAAAACAATGTTCTTGAAATTGGATGGATAAGGAAATTAATGAAGTTATCTATCCGGAGTTTAATTGGTGGATCAGCTTATCGGCTTTTAAAACGCTAGTTCAAAGTTTTGGCGTGAATAAAATAATTGAAGAAAGACTTTCTTTAATATTCTTATCTCATTTGTGGGTCGTACTTATGTTTAGTAGCCCTAGTTTAGTTGTTTGGTTGAACAAATTCTTTATAATATATTAATTTTAAATTGATGATATGATATGATAATGTCTTATATCTCACCAATAATTTGCAAGTACTCAGTAAAGCAAGTGGTTAACAAGTAAAATATTAAAAGTTGGGTAATAATGATAACCTTGTATAATCAATGGTGGTTTACGACCTTGGCATCAACATCAATAGTATTTACAAATGCAATAGAAGCCTACAATAACAACGGTGAATAAAAGAAACCACAAATAATCCACACGCATATATGTTATTCTTATGTTTGTAAATAGCTCATACATCACAATAATTGGTCACAGATCAAGTTGCAAGCCAAATTCTTCAATCAATCCAAATCAGGTTGCAGTAGTTATTAAATTCGAGATAATATTGTTTAATGCACGAGATAAAATGAATGGGACAAATTCACCGATTTTTTTAGAATGATCAAACCTTATGCTTATTGATGATTATCATGTTTTTTAAAAAGGTAATAGAGCATTTCATAGTTTTGCAGTTTCATGATTTCTCCTCGGCCTGTTTGCTCAAAAAAATCCAGATCCTCATTACTCCAAATAGAAATTTATAGAAGTTTCATGAGATAAAATCCACAAAAATACCCCTGTGTATCAAATATTCGTCTTGTATTATTATCCAGATAGAATCCAAGTTGTGGACCGAATCAGACCATCAAATATTCACTTCTATTCAATAGTTTTAAAAATACTACTAATGAAAACATGACTAAACCAATGATATTTCAGCTACCTGAGATGATGGGCCTCCCGAATTCTGTTTCTTTCCTATTGATCGCCCAAAATCAAGAGGAAGTGAGAACTTCACTGGATCCAAGTAAATCATAATAATATAGCCTTACATTATAATAAGTACATCTAAAAATAAGGTATTTACCTGATGAAGTGCTGAATACGAGGCTCCATCTTGTTTGTTTCTTGGTAACTTGATCACCCCCAGATTTGTCACCAATAAGCCTAAAGCCAGAGCTGGTGTTGTGAGATCAAGATCACTATCCAAAATTCCATGATATGTGTGCCCTGATCCACGGCATTACTTTGGCTAAAGAATCTCCTAACCAGAGCATTACCTTGTCGAAAAGCAAAAATGTAACATGACAGAATAACGGCAATTTATCTAACCAGAGAGCATTTATACTTGCTGCTGTTATTTTCTAAAAACATGCATATAATGGCAGTTCCAGAGAAAAATGGATTACTCAAGATCAAGTTAAAGCAAAAGGTAAATATAATAAATTTGGTGGATCTATAACCTCAACTTCGTAATATACAAAAATATCATTATATTGTAACCTCAAATCTGACTGCTCATAGTCCTACCACTCAATAACCCCATTCTACGCTAACTTGTAGTATAAGTATATATCCACAACACATAACCTAATGGTGTTATTTCCTAAATCGAGGGCCCTTGTCTGATCTGCCACTATTTCCTCGATCCCATGCGCAAGACCAGAAGAAAAGTGACATCCAGAATAGCACGGCAAAGAAAATCTGCAGAGTATCCTTCGGTGATTCACCTGATTAACATATCAAAAGTTATTCCCATTAGGAATTAGAAATAGAAAATTAACGAAATGGGACCATCAACGTAAAAGAGCCTACAATTTGAAAACGAACATTTTATTTGTAGCACGCGATAATACGGAACATGATAATCAAGACATTGTCAAGTGAAACTGTATACATTCAATGTGTGAAAGGACGGAGAATTATATGATCTCCACTTTACAAGCATGATTCAAATAATGAGTGTCCTTAGGTCAGGTAGAATGTTGAAGAAGATTCTGAGAAATTGCTTTTGGACAAGAGGACACGACACTAGCTCCAAAAGAAGCAATATGATTTTTTCAGCAGTTACTCTCAAGAGTTTATAGAATGTCTAAGATCCCATCTGAGGTAGAAAAATAGAACACTTTATGGAAATCAAGACTTATTGTAAGTCTGCAACCATATTACACACAAGCCGACGAATGCTTTTAAAGAGACATGGTTTTACTTTTCTTAAGCAGGCCTACGACAGTCGACCATCAAAATCCAACACTCAACCACATATCAGATGACTACAAAAGTTTCAAGGCGCTGATGGCATCGAGCATCACATGTTGGGCTAGAACAGGTTTGGCACCGACAAGAAATATCCATTTTGTGTGATTACTTGTGGAATTTAATCCAGGGAATATGTATTGGAAGAGCATGGTGGATTTATCAATCATTTCTACCACCTAAACTATGGAGTCTACAATTTTGGAGCGTTTTTTCCTCCATCTAAAGTTCTCAACAATTAACCAAAGAACTTCTCGAAGCCCTCATTTCGTCAAGCAAAATGCAAGGAAGTAGGCTCAAATTTACTTTCATAAATCAGAATATCTACCAGAACATTAACGAAATCGACTAATTAACTACTGATTACTAAATCAAATCAATACTATCATTCAATTTTAACAATAGACCCCAATAAGTATACAATTAATGACTACCCTCTCAAAAATTGACATTTTGTGTGTTTTCTATATATACAGGCATGCGTAGGCGTATGTGAGAGAGAGCAAATTTCGAAATCATATTAAATTCTGATGATACTACCTAAAGATGGAGGTAGCTGATTCTCCGGCGGCGGTTCGGATGGCGAACTGGTGGCGCAGCAACGGTGGAAGCGAGAATCGCGCTTGAATAAGGGAAATGAACGGTGGAGATTGGTTGAAGGTGAGGAAGGTGAGCTGAAACTCATGAAATGGCTTGTTGTGATAGCTGAAACATAGTTCGGCGGCGAAGGGCGGCAGTGACGGTAGTGAACGGTAATCGGAAAGGGGGAAGACGACATGGTTGGTTGCAGTTTTCTCAGTACTCTTTCAATGTTGTGTTTAGTGGTTAAGATTTTGTATTTCCAAGATAATGGGCCTCAAATTGGGCCTCAAAGAAACCTCTTTCTTAATTTATTTTTTGTTTTGAACAAAAGATTTAGGGAAGAAGTTGATGAGATATACGTAATTTATAGTAGTTATATATGGAGTTTGATCAATGCACAATTAATTCTAAATGCATAACCAAAATATAGATGTTCATTATTAAATAACACCAAGTTTACTATTAGTTTGTTCATTACCATCTTATGTGCAATATGTTTGACTGTCGCGAGATAAATGAGCCACAATATATAATTTTTTAAAGAAAAATGTTTTGGAGACATAATGTCTAAGACATAATGAGGTTAAAGTAGTCATTTTAGATTGTTTTATAATTTTTTTTAAATAAATGTTTTGTGCATATACCATACTACCCTTGTGCATATAAAAACATTAAATTGTTCATTAATATACTTAATTAAGGACATTGCTCTAATTATGCGTATTCAATTATTTTCTTTACATACAACCTTTATATTTATGATTGACAATCTTTTTTTTTATCTCATATTTCTATTCATTTATTTAAAGACACATATTTAAAGTTTTAAAATAGTTTTTTATCTCATATTTCTATTCATTTATTTAAAGACACATATTTAAAGTTTTAAAATAGTGTAATTTCATTGATTCTATATATTAATACTTGTTGAGTTTGTGGTTTTGATTTTAAAATTTTCATAATATTAATTTTTTTACATTCAAAAATTTTAATTTCTTTAAAATTCTTAATAAGAATTTCATAATACTAATTGAGTTTATGATTTTCATTATAAGAATTTCAATATTTTATTTTAGTTTCCAAATTTTCAAACTTTAATATCTTTTTAAGAACGTAAGTCGAACCTCAATAAAAAAAATTAGTTAATTACATATTTTTAACTCATTCATTTAATATTTTAAATCTGTACAGTTAATGCTTAGTAGTACTTTTTTTCTAAAGCATTCACCCTATCATGAAATAAATTAGTAGTAGAGTACTTTCAAATATACTACTTTATTAATTTGTTGCATATGGTGGATTGAGTTAATGAGGTCTAATTTTTATAAAGAAAATGAGAAAATTTTAACTGCATAAGTTTTTAATTTATCATGAAATAAATTAAAATATTAAATAAATAAATAATTGAATTGATATTTTTTTATCAAAAATATTAAGTCATTAATACTCATATAATTTCCTCTTGGAGATATCGCTAATCACATCAAATATGCAACCAATTATCAAAGTGTGGAAGATTTTTAGCTAGTGTTATAAAAAAAGAACTCAATATATATCGCAAATTATGTCCTTAAATAAATATTCTATAAACATCGCTAGTATTAAAAAAATAACTAAAATTAATTTCAATCACTTACAAAACTTGTGACATTTTGAGGATACTTAATTAAATTTCCTAATTTGATGAGTCATAAACTCATAATCATGCGTAGAATAGTAGGAATTTGGACAAGGATAATTGATTTGATGTTAAAATACCATTAGGGTAAATTAGTCATAGTATAAAATGTGTTATGTCAAAATGTACATAAGGGTATTATGGCATAGAGACATTATGTCTCTAAATCACTACTCTTTTTTAAAATAAACTAAAAACAAACTAATAATGAACTATGTATTACCTAACCGTTACCTCCGGTTCATCTTTAAATATGAATTTCCTGTAATGAACTAAAAATGATGTAATAATTAATAACATTGGATTTTTCTTATGCTAATTAATAACCTATTTTATTTAGTTCGGTGTTTCGCCTTTAAAGGGTGTTTTTCCTTTAACGCGATACAGTCCTATATTATAATGTAAAGCATGAATGATCATATCCTTGAGAAAGAAAGCAGAAGAATAAATAAACAAGAAAAAATCAAGAAACCTTATGGGTCATGTTCATGTATGAAAAAAGCATATATAGACAAATATAGATGATGAAGAATTAGATTACATAAATATAGAATTTGAGTATCAGGGTTGAAAGAGTTTGTTCCCACAGGTGCATTTCCAAGAGAGAAGATAATAGGTGTCATCTTGAGCATGAGAGAACTTGACATAGATGATGGGACTCCTCTTTCGGGATCGGGATTGGGATGGTATGGCTAGGGTTGCCACACATGGCCTGCAACTCATGCATCTATTCAGGCAAGCAGGGGGTTTAGATCCCAGCCCCATCTTTATCTCCTTCTTCACCTCATCTTCCATTGATGCCCCTATCCCTATCCCACCTGAATATGCACTCAAAATCCTCACATAATCACCATTGCACTATTCATGAGATGTATAATCTTTCTCACCATATATCAAAGTGATTTTGAAATAGAAGAGATTTTGATTACCTGATTGGAGTGGCAGCAAAGTGAGAGAAAGGAAGAAGATAGGCAATAGCAGTGCAGCAAAGGTGTAAGTTGTTGATATTTCCATAAGTGTGTGCTGACTACTGAGCCTGAGACAGATAAATAAATTGAGCTAGCTAGGTTTTATGACAATATATAGTGCATGGAAGTCTAAATTTACTTAAATAGCCTCACCTCACCTCACCTCACATAGCATTTTTTGTACCTGATGGAGTATCTTCTAGTAAGTATATTTTGCATAGAATCTTCACTTTATCTATCCTCTATCCGTACATGTTAGTTGTTTAACAAGAACTAGTAATTAATAAATTGGAATCATAAATCAGTTGAAGCTGTTGTGGTAAAAGCAATAAATTAAAAGAATATTTCTTACTGTTGGAAGCCGGTTTTTCAAGCATGCAGACTGAAAGAGAAGGCATCTTGATAGTTAATTAATTAACTTGCTCTTCAATAAGAGGTTCTCAATTTGAGCTATAATTAAAATAAATAATTATAAAATGGGAGCTTTCAGTTTACTGTGATGTAGATAGCTTGTACGAGTCGTCTCTTGCTAGTACTCTAAAATCAGAAACTAAAGTGAAAAATTCACTCAATTTACCACTGTTATGTCTACTTCTTTTTTACTTGAATTCGCATTTTTTTATCGTCTACAAGTTTTAATTAATGTCGGAGACGCTTCCTAAATTCTAAAGTCCTTTTCTTTTGCTTTGCAGTTAGAAATGCAGAGAGAACTGAACTTCCTAACGTGAAAAAAGCTGCTCCTGTTCATTTTCTTAATTCTTATTTATAATTATATGCAATTTTTTTTCCAGAACTAAAATAAGAAGAAAATCGTACATGTAAGTGTATTTTGGGAGTAGTATTTTACAAAATTGTTGCTAGCTGTATGCATTTAGTAATCAATAAAACGCCAAAAATAGAACATCTAATTGTTCAATTTTCATCGTTCCCGATTCAGTAAACAATCTTTCAAATTGAAGTTAAAATGCACAATTTTTCATAGGAGTTGGAAATTATGTAGTTATTTTGATTTTCACATCATATTTATATCATGTCAAGTTATTGTAATATAATAAAAACCCCATTGTTTTGATTGCTATTTAATCTTCTAATCTGCCAAAATTGTTTGCGAAACTAAAAAAATGGTAGAAGTTGATGTATTTTTGAATCAAGTGAACTTAGTAAATTTTTTTTCTATCTAAAGAGATGTTAAATATGGATATTGGTCCTTAACCTAATTCTGCTATTTTTTTTCAAGTTTATTTCTTTGATAAATTCTACTAGTATGAGTATAATTTATAAGTATCATGTATGCTTTCCTTCGCCCCTTCGCAAATCTGTTTAGATCTCGTGTGTGTAATAGATCTAATAGGTTACTTTGATTAGGCTGCAAAAATACATAACACATATCTTTTCATATGCTCTAACTTAGGCTTCTGATTCATTTTGTCATTTTATAAAGTTACTAGGCTGGGGAATTATAAAGCAACAAGTCTGCCCATATTGATTGAAGTTTCTGAAACTGAAAAGTATAACTCGTGTGAATAGATCGAGGAATACAAATTTTGTCACAATTGATTGAGGAAGATATTGGTACAACTTCTACTCATTAACCGAAGTTGTACATGAATCATGATACTTATAAATTATAGTACAACCTTACTGAAATTATCACGCATAGATATGAATATGATCAACGAAATCGATTCATACATCTTTTTATTAATTAGAAAATAATTAGGGAACCATTTCGGTTTCAATTTTATACATAATATATTTAATAAGTATATAAAATTACACTAAGTACTAATTTTGGTCGTTATGTGATTTACACTTTTACAAGCTGTATTTTTTGAACTTAACTCTAAGATGAGTTTTGATCATTATGTGATTTACACTTTTGTAAAATTGACACTTTTATGACGGTTGAAATGGTTTATATCTCACTCAAAAGTTATGTATTTCCATTGATTTACAGCCTACTATATAGTAGAGAGATTATACAAATTAAGGTAAGATTTACCCTAGTTCATATTGCCTTATTACACGGTAATTACATTAATTTCATATCAATCTCCTTGATCCTTCCCTTTTGATTGATCTTCTCTTGATTTCTTTCCAACACTCCCCCTCAAGTTAAGTGAGGGGATCATCCAAGCTTAACTTGCCCAATGCTTCATGAAAGCTTCTGAAGTCCACTGCTTTAGTAAGGATATCAGCTAGCTGGTCTTCTGATCTTACAAATGGTAGTTCCACAACCTTGGCCTCAATGTTGTCTTTGATGAAGTGCCGATCGACTTCAACATGTTTCGTCCGATCATGCTGCACTGGATTCTCAGATATGCTGATGGCTGCTTTGTTATCGCAGAAGAGCTTGCAGGGTCCTGACGGCATCAACTCCAACTCAGTCATCAGCCTTTTTAGCCATAGGATCTCAGTCAATCCACTTTTGATCCCTCGAAATTCTGCTTCAGCACTTGACAAAGCTACCACCTTTTGTTTCTTGCTTCGCCAGGTGACCAAATTCCCACCAACGAATGTGAAGTACCCTGCGGTTGACTTTCGATCATTTGGGTTTCCGGCCCAATCGGCATCTGTAAATCCGTATATGTCCATATGGCCATGCTTCTTAAACATCACTCCATGTCCCGGAGTTCCTTTTAGGTATCGAACGATCCGCATCGCTGCTTCCCAATGAGCTTCTTGAGGTTTGTGCATGAACTGACTCACCACTCCAACTGCATATGCAATGTCAGGCCTCGTATGGGATAGGTAAATTAGCTTACCAACCAAGCGTTGGTACCTCGTGCGATGTGTAGGTTCTGCTCCTTCTACTATCTGTAGCCCATGATTCTGTACCATAGGAGTATCTGCTGGCTTACAATCCAACATCTCGGTTTCCGCCAGTAAGTCGAGTACATATTTCCTCTGGTTGATGAAGATTCCCTTCTTTGATCTCAAAACCTCTATCCCCAAAAAATACTTCAGCAATCCAAGATCCTTCATCTGAAATTCTGAAAACAGGTTTTGTCTTAGCATCTTGATTTCTTCCTCATCGTCGCCAGTGAGGATCATATCATCTACGTAGATAATCAGGCAGGTGATCTTTCCGTCCCTCTTCTTTAGAAACAGGGTGTGATCAGAACTGCTCTGCTTGTACCCGTACTTCTTCATTACTTCTGTAAATCTCCCGAACCATGCTCGTGGTGATTGTTTCAATCCATACAGTGTCTTCTTGAGCTTGCAAACTTGCCCACCTTTGAAATCTTCAGAGAAACCAGGTGGGGCTTCCATGTATATTGGCTTCGAGAGTTCCCCATGTAGAAAAGCATTAGTCACATCGAACTGGTGCAGAGGCCACTCCTTGTTTGCCGCAATAGAAAACAGGACTCGGATAGTGTTCATTTTGGCCACCGGGGAGAAGGTCTCCGCATAATCAACTCCGTACGTCTGGGTGTACCCCTTGGCTACTAACCTCGCCTTGTATCTCTCAATTGATCCATCAGGTCTCCTTTTGATGGTAAAGACCCACCTGCATCCTACAGCTCGTACTCCTTCTGGTTTGGTACACACTTCCCATGTCTCGCTCTTCATCAGGGCACTCATTTCTACCATCATTGATTTCCTCCAATGAGTTATCTGCATTGTCTCTTCTGCTGTTTGAGGTATTTCCTCTTCTTCATATAGGGCGGTCGTGAATGCTTTAGCCATTTCAGTGAGATTAGCCTTAGCAAGATTGGCTATTGAGTATCTGTTCTTAGTTTCGATTTTCTCCGGACTGTATCTTCTAGGTGGAATTCCTCGAGTGCTTCGTTGGGGAAGAATATAACGGCCAGTGTCTCCGTCAATGGCAGTGACTTCCTCCGTCTCTGTCTCAGGATTATCAACCATAGATGTACTTTCAAGTTGGGATTCGGGGTTTACCTCAGATATCACTGGAGGAGGATTGGACTGTAGCGTGGTTGGCTGAGGAGGGTCTACAGTAGACGTGACTTGCTCGGCGGTGGCGCTAGCTTCCTCTGTTGGTTCCGCCTCGGAGCTGCTTGATTGAGGCACCAGCCAACTTGGGGGTCCACTTATATCTCCTAGGCCACTCCCAGTACTCTCCCCCTGACCCCGAAGTTGGGTTTGATAAAAATATTCGCACTCAAGGAAATTACAATTCATGGTAGTGACTATTTTCCTAGATGATGGATCGTAGCACCTATATCCCTTCTGATTAGTCCCATACCCAAGAAAAGCACATTTCACAGCACATGCAGAGAATTTAGTTCGTTCGTGTTTCGGGATATGCACATAGACAGAACATCCAAAAATTTTGAGCGGAAGAGTGAGGGGTTCAGGGACCTTCGTCTGTTTTGAAAGAACTTGGAGGGGTGTTTTCATATCAAGCACTTTTGTAGGAAGTCGGTTTACAAGATAGACCGAGGTAGCCACTGCCTCTGGCCAGAGGAACTTTGGGACGTTTGAATCAAAAAATAAAGCTCTAGTTATTTCAAGAAGAATTCTATTTTTTCTCTCAGCTACCCCATTTTGTTCTGGCGTATAAGGACATGAGGTTTGGTGTACTAACCCGTGTGTTTGAAAAAAGTTTTCCATGTCTTTATTGACAAACTCCCTCCCATTATCCGACCGAAGGACCGAAATGGTTTTGTGAAATTGTGTCTGAATCATTTTAAAAAATATGACAAATTTTTCAAACACTTCAGATTTATTTCGCAGAAAATACACCCAAGTCATTCTTGTGCAATCATCAACAAACAGAAGAAAATACTTAAAACCATGATCACCAGTAATAGGCGCAGGGCCCCACACATCAGCATGAACTAGAGAAAAAATATTTTTAACACGCGTATCACTGGATTTAAACGATTGTCTATGATTCTTAGCAAAAACACATGACTCACAAGAGATGTCTTTTAAGTGCGAAAATTTTGGAAAAATCAATTTAAAATAACCCGCAGATGGATGACCCACTCTTCGGTGCCACAACCAAGCTTCCCTATCAGCAGATCCGTGAGCAAGCATCGCGGCGCCACCTTGGTGAGCTATCTCATCCACGTAATAGAGGCCTTGACGCTCAGTGCCACGCCCAATTATCCTCCTCGTCCTGATATCCTGTAACACGCAGAAATTCGGGTGCATCAGTAAGGTACAATTCAGTTCCTTAGTCACATGGCTAATAGACATCAATTTGTGGCTCAGTTTGGGTACATAAAGACAGTTCTTAAGCTTCAAGCTTGGGGATATCTCAATTGTTCCACTTCCATGTACGGATGTTAATTTCCCATCAGCAGTTTGAATTTGGCTTTTAGTTGCCTCGTTAAAAATGGAAAAATCCTCCCTATCATAGGTCATAGTATCTGTGGCTCCACAATCAAATATCCATTCCTCACTGCTACCCTCTAATTTTTTCGCCATACATGCAATATGAGTATTTTCAATAGGTGCAAAATAATTAGAGCTAACATAGGAATTTTCTGAATTCTGGGGGTCTTTTTTCGGAATACTAACTCCTGGGGGACTAAACTGCAATTTATTAGGCTGGTGGGGTTTATGGCATAATAAAACAGAACCTTGGGGTCTTATTTGGGATTTTCCGGAATTGGGGGTTTTAATAGCAAAAGGGAGAATAGGGTTAGGATTAAAAAACCCTAACCCTTTACCTATCGATCCGCCGCCCCTCCTCACTTCGGCTACCGCTGCTTCGCCGATGGTTCCTCCTCTGTTCTCCGGTCGGCCGTGAGCGTCGGTGGCCTCCTGGTTGCCCGCTCCGGCCGTAGGAAACAGACCCCCTCCGTTGTCGGTCATTCCGATGGCTAGTTTTGCCCTCGCCTTCTGATTCTCGTCCCACCATTCGGGAAATCCGACGAGAAGGAAGCATGTTTCCTTGGTATGCTTGTGCTTTCCACAATGTGTGCACCACAATTTCGATTTGTCCACCTTGAATGGCCGTCGATTTGGGGGGGCGGCTCCTGTCCCTGTTCGGTTTGACGGAGGTCCTCCTCGCTGTTGGCTCCGGGCCGCGAATCCCAGTCCGATCCCGTTGCCCGATGATGAGTTGGTGTCGTTGGTTGCGCCGGCTAACTCGGTGGAGGTTGCCGGCATCACCTTGAGCCGGGCGGTCTCCCTTTTGATCCAGCCATATGCGACCTCGGCTGAGGGCCACGGACGGTCTCTGAGGACTTCTCGTTTCATCTGGTCATACCTCGGATTGAGCCCGGTTAAGAACTTGAACAATTGTCGGGTTTCGACGTATTTTCGGAATTTTCCGATTCCTTTGTCACAACAAGTGACGGGTTGGTCTTGGCATCGATCCACATCGACCCACGTTCCATGTAAGTGCCGCCAATAAGTCTCGAGACTTTGTTCTCCTTGCTTAACGTTTTCTGCTTTCTCCTCCAGATCGAATAGTAAGAATGGATCCGACGTGCTCTCAAAGGTCACGGCGAGGCTCTTCCATAAGGCCTCTGCCGTTTGGTGATGGGCGAAATCGATGACGATATCGGTTTCGATATTGTCCAAAATCCACGAGAAAACGATTAGGTCCGTTTCCTCCCACTCCGTGTAACCGGCCGTTCCTCGTTCAGGCGGTGGCGGGTTGCCGTTGATGTGTCGGAGTACCCTCCTACTCCCAATCTGAATCTTCATGAGCCGCTCCCATATCGGGTAATTGGCTCCATTGAGCTTCACTGCTACGGTAACATTCTTACTCACCCTCAGTTTGTGATCGTCTGGGATGATTGGTTTATTTTCGGTTCCCTCTGCCATGACTTGATTTTTTTTGCCTTAGGTCGGGAAAGGTTATTTGGCTGTGATGATATATTTTCTGAGCCTTTGCTCTGATGCCATGTTGAAATGGTTTATATCTCACTCAAAAGTTATGTATTTCCATTGATTTACAGCCTACTATATAGTAGAGAAATTATACAAATTAAGGTAAGATTTACCCTAGTTCATATTGCCTTATTACACGGTAATTACATTAATTCCATATCAATCTCCTTGATCCTTCCCTTTTGATTGATCTTCTCTTGATTTCTTTCCAACAATGACAAAATTCCAAAACGTAAATAATTTGAGGACCTTATTTATGACTACGTGGCATGAAAATTAGCTTGAACAATCTGGAAAACTCTGTGGCATAAATGATGAAGAAAAGAAAAAACATGATTCTTCTCATCTTTTTCCACCACCTCCTAGAAACCGCCCCTTCCTTTTATAAATATTTCTTAGTTAATTCTCCCCCTTCAACTTCAACAACAATCACAGTTTGAAAAATCAAGAATTGATCAATCCTTCTCCAAGTTTGTGTTAACAATGGCATTAGCACGTTTAGCTCTCAAGAATTTGCAGCAAAGGGCATCATATTCTGCTTCTTTGTTGGCCAAAAATGTCACAGCCACCGCTCCCCCAGAGAAACAAAGATTGGCTTCTCAGTTTCTCCGGGGGCTCTCCTCCACTGCGGAGGAGAAGGCTGCCGGGGGCCATGAGGTGGCTGTGCAAGAGGGCGGCAAGAAGCCCAAGCTTTCTCCGAGGCAGAGGGGCCGGAGAGGCGGCAACTTGTGGAGGAGAGACGGCCGTGACTTCGTCCCTGCTCTTTGGGGTAAGAATGAACTTGGATTTCGACATGATGAAACACCATTGAAGTTAAAAACATGCAATTCTATATGAATTTGGATTAAGATATTGAGTTATAGGTAATACTGAACGTGCAGATATGTTTCCTTCGGGAGTGGGGAACGCGTTGGTCCAAGCAACGGAGAACATAAACAGGCTGTTGGAGAACATAGCTCCGCCACAAATGCTGGGGCGGGCGAGGGAGCACGAAGACAGCTACAAGCTTCAGTACCAGATGCCGGGGGTGGGGAAGGATGAGGTGAAGATAACAGTGGAGGATGGGGTTCTAAGCATACGAGGGGAGCACAAGGATCAGGAGGAGCACGACTCTGACGACAAGTCCTGGTCGTCGAGCAGCTATGGTTACTACAACACAAGCCTGATGCTGCCCGAAGATGCAAAGCTCGATGAAATCAAGGCGGAGATGAAGGATGGGGTGCTCAATATAGTCATACCTAAGGCTCAAAAGGCAAACAAGGATGTTAAGGAAGTTGAAGTTCGTTAAGTATTTGCTTTGGGATGAAACATGTGTGTCAAATAAGGATGTATACATACTACCTGATCTCTATCTATAATCTATCTAGCCAAGAGCTGAATTCTATCTCTTTCTGCAAATATGTTATTATCTTGCCGTGAAATCTAGCTCATTTTGCATAAATGTCATTAATTTAAAAATAAGCAAGAATTCATGTAATGGAGACTATAAATTGATAGCAGCAACAAATTGTACTTGTAGCCTCCACAACACCATTGATTATGTTGCAAAATATAATTTGAGCTTAAAAATAAAGCAAGAAAAACGATTCTTCATTTTTATATAAGCAATGATATTCATCAATGTGATCAGATGCAGCACAATGGTTCTTGTTGTTCAACAAAAGACCAAGAAACTGCTAAAATTCTGGTTTACAGAAAGAGGGAAGACATAATCGCAATCCACAATCGTGACAATCACCTGGGATTCAGTTTCTTAATCGTACATTCCTTCCTGCTCCCAAACCGCTACCAGAAAATCGACCATTTCCTGCCAGTTTAACAGTCGGAACAGTGAGATTATAGGAGCGGCATGCTGTAATTATTTGGGATGCAGGGAAAGAAACTTACACCAAGCGGGACAGGTTTGTCAAATGGCTTGTTATTGCTGAGCAAACTGTCGTAGGTTGCATTCCAACTGCAAGATCGTGGTTTTTTTCTGGAACAAGTTCAACAATAAAAATTATATAAAGATGGTGTAATCAGGCCCAGCCAGGTATGAGCCAGGCAGGGTCTAATTTGGTCTCTCCCAGGATTTTCTGGGCCTCTAGTTTCAAGGCCCAGTCCATATTTTACCGGGTCGACCAAACTGTGGTCCAGCATACTAAGCACCAACAACAACACATGGTGAGTCATAGGAAGCAATAGAAATGATCCTAATAAGGAACTCTTGGGGTGTCTAAGTGATATGATAGCTATATATGTGCTTATCTGCTATTCGCTATGATGGATTGATGTGATTTTGGACTTTGTTTGATAATCTAATCCTTCAGATGCTCAAACATACATTTTATCAATCTAATCTTATCACACAAAGTAAATGCATCTTTATTCCATTAGCCATGAATATGAAGATCATGTATAAGGTGCTAACTCATAATTTATTCAATTTATAGGTTATTTGATTACTCCATGCTTGGTCTCATTACCTCCTCTAAAACAAACAGTAACAATGCAGCTATAGGAAATCATCGCACCTTAACTTGGGCTCTCGAAGCTGTTGTGCCTGACTGTCGGGCCTTTTATCCAAGGCCCATTTCTGTCTATTCTGGTTCCAGAGAATTAGACCTGCAGCCGGAGCTTCTCCACATAAGATTAACTTATCCAAAATCCACAAAGCGTAGAGAATAGACAAAATCTATGAATTGGAAGGAGAATATTCTGCCTTTTTAAGAAACAGAGAACACTCAACCAGTGCAGAAAATGGGTTAGAACAACACAACAATGGGCAAGTAGCTAGAAACATATAGAAAACGAAAAGTGTTCACACTCGCAAGCGAGCACACAAACACACATACCAACAAGACCGTAATTTAACATGGAATCAGAAGGCATGCTTACCATGGTTTACAAATTCAGAAGGCGTGCTCGAGCATCCGGCGCCATGAGCATCATAAACCTGAGTAAGTGTGCTGGTAGACGAGATGCTTCCACAAGACTGCAAAGCAGTATTTTCCATATTACAATTGCTGGTGGTCCAAAAATCTTCCGATAGAGTAGTTTTTGTATTTTCCCAATCGTGATTATTCATCCCTTTGAATTCATCAAGTGAGGAATTCAGTTTGGGCCTGACATGACTCCCCAGACAACCACTGCTCTGTTTCAATTGTAATAAATCAATCATACTCCTATCATACAGTTCAAATGCCATAATAGTACTCCATAAAACTAACACATATTAACAACTGATTCATGAAATATCCAAATCCATTGCAACGACGTTGAGACTCAGCCATCCTACAGCTTCAATAATAGGTGAATATCATATAACACTGCCTTGAAATAGTTGCTTCATTCAACTACCACAACCTTTGCACACAATTGTGACCCTATTTCATAAAGGCATAAACTCCTATGCATCCGGATTTTAGGTGCACACTTTCCAATTAGGGTTCATCAATCCCTAATCAGGGTTTAACAATCATCAATTAGAGTTCAATTAGGGAAGTGTCCGTACATCTGGATGCACCAGATCAGCTCAAACATATAAGCACAAACATCTGTTTGCAATAAAATCAAGGTAGCCACATCTATCATCAAGCTTCAATCTCTCACACCAATTCAACTAATAGTACCACCTACAATCATTCAAAAGAAATCATATGGCATGAAACATTTAAGAATTATTGCTATTTCCAAGCTGAAAAGCAACAAAAAATTGAAACAGCTAGTTCACATATGCCAAATAAAAACAAACCATAACAATTAACACCTTATCCACATAGTCCAAAAAAGCTAAATCAAAGTTATTCCACAATAAACACAAACCTTGCAAGAAAAAATAAGAGAATATGGATACTTACCCCATGCAAGCAATAATATGCAAAACCCAAGCTGCAATTGATCCGATTCGTAAAAGGGACCCCAGCATTAGCATCGACGGCACAAATTTTCCACAAACCCCTGAAATTACACTGAATTCATGAACTTATACAGTGCATAAATTGCAAATGGGAAAGAAGTTCACCCCCAACTTGGATGAGATTTACCTATAAAGAGAGGTTTCAGTGAAGATGGGATTAAAATAAGAGCTTCTTTTACTTTTCTTATTGTATTGAATTTGCAACTGCAGTCGAAAAGCAAATGTGGCTGCTGAATTAATAATTGTTAGTAATTATGTAAGTACTCGTAGCAATTGAGTAATTAAATCTTAATTACTTCATTAAAAAGTAAAACTCTGGATTTTTCTTCATAGGCAATGTATTATCTTAATTTTTGCATATTTTGTTGCTAATAAATCACATTGTGTAAGGACCATACTACCCCTCTTTGTGCTTCATTGTTTTTACGTTTTTGGTGGATTTGAAATGAATGGATATAATACACCAGATTTTTTTATTTTTTTTATTTTTTATTTTGGATATAATACACCAGATTCATTCATTGGTAATTCCATGTTGCCCCACACGCCTATGAAATTATTTTTTATACTCTTCTAAACAATATTATGAAATAGTACAAAATAAAACGATTAGATGTTGTAAATATAATAGTAGTAGGTATATAAGTTATGAAGGAATATGTTAGAAGTAAATATAAAAGAGATAAAGAGCCCAACCATAGAATAATAAGCTCTATAGTATAAGGATCACCTGGAAAAGATACAAATAAAATATAGTATTTAATTGGATACGAGTATCTTATGGAGCAAAATTTTGGACTATGAGCTTCTTTCTTTATTGAGAAGATGTGTAGAACTGATTCCAAGCAATGACACACATGAAATCCATAGACCAACAAACTATTTTGTGAATCGTCAAAATCATGTCTAATTTTTTAAATTTTATTTTGTGCAATCAAGTATACGTGAAGTTTATGCTAAGATTGTTAATATTATCTATAATGTGCATAATAATCATTGTAAGACATGAAAAACAATATCACTGCATATAATTTACACTTTCTAAAGTGCACCACATTGTAGTCTATGCTATTACAGAATTTCTGTCTCATGCAATTTTTTTGCCAACTCATTACATACCAAAGCAATTTTAAATATGCATTCTGCAGCTCAAACTATATTTTTTGAGGTACCTAAGTTTAATCTTGATTGAGAGGGTGTGACTGCCGAATGTAAAATTATTGGGGTTATGATTCAATTTCATTGCTTCTGCGGAGTTCTGCCTTTTTGGTTGGGCCCAGCCCATTATGTGTAACGAGTAGTACTGTAGTACTCCTATTTGGATGACTTGTTTCAAATTCGTATCAAAATTGAAAATTTACATTATTTAATTTAGTATAAATCACATTAACAAATGAAATTATTTAATTTAATATAATAGGACGGTGTTTTACTGCCTACAATGTGAGAATGTTTTAATTAACGTCATATAGTTTTACGTAAGTAAGTCATCAAATTTTTTTTGGCCGGTGTCAGAATTTTGATTGGTTGCCGAACCAGAATATATTAATAGTTTCATAATTTAAACATATTTAAAGCTGATCTACATACCAGAATTTAACGTAATTTTATAAAGTTACAAACAAATTATTCTTTTTAATATTTAGCTGAAAATAAAAGTAGTGGCTTTTTGGGCTATTAGGATTTCTTCAAAGCGGCATTTTGGTGGAATGGCGTATTCACATTACCCAACCCAGACATGAAGTAATAAATATTCATGCATATTTCTTATTATAAGTAAATTATTTAAAAATATATTTAAGGCCGGTCATAATGAATATACCACTTTAGAGTTGGACAATATTAAAAAGTTAGTTCTCAACCCGTCGTATTATATTCAAAATAATTACTCCATTACGGAAATTTTGATGTAATGATATTCTTTTATTCTTGGGAAGAAAAAAATTACCTTAGAACTGTCCAAACTATAGGGTAATGGAGTTTATTTTGGTAAGAGTTATAGTATATGCTAAATTTCAAGTTTGAAAATTTGTGACAATAATTTTGTTATGTTTCATTAGATATAGATTTATGCACAATAATATACATAAAATATAAAAGATTTGATAAAAAAAATCAAATTTTTAGGTTGGTAAGCCACCACTCCAAATATTTAAATAAATAAATAATAATAATAAAAAAACAGAAATTGGGAGTAAATTAAGTCTCTGTAAATGGACTTGAGTTATCACTCTTGTGAGTATTAAATATACTAATTTGTTTCAATTACGGAGTGAATTAACACCAGCTGTCCATCGAAGCAGTACAAGTGTACAACTGCACAGCAAAGCATCAATTTGATTGATCCAAACAATACCACATTTACGCGCAATTATGTAAACAAAATGCAGCCAACTGTACTAACCCCACCGCAGACTGCAATTTATTAGCTAATTATTTATCTTAATTGTTGAACTCTATCCGTTTAGGGGGTCCGATGTGTTACTGTTTTGGGCCCGGCCTCTTCTTTATGTAGGAATTAAAAGCTAATAATTTAATTTAATTATTTGAACATGATTAAAGCTTAATAGTTGAAACCCCCTTTTTTACTAATTCAGCTCCATATACATGAAGACATATTTTTCCTCTTTTTCATTTCATAGGATTTAAACTTTTTTTGTGCTTGAGTTCGGATCTTGCTAGTAAAATAATTCAAGGTTAAGAATTTTAGTTCGAATTATTAGGTTAAACATTTTACTTTACTTTGGCTTTAAAAAGGAGAAACCATTTCCATCAATTCGCCAAATAATGTATAAAATTGGCGTCATTTGAACAATAAAACAACATCGGTACGTTTCCATTTATGCCCAGTACTCCATGGGACCAAATTAATACAGTAATACCATAAGTTTGATATTAAAATGCTTGGCATATGTCACATGTCAAATAAGTTGAGTTTTTATTTATTTTTTAATTTGGATGTGGATAGCTCGTGATGAATCCGCGAATTTCTGATGTTAGTGAATGCAGGAAAATACAGATCACGACACAGAGAATTTACGTGGTTCGATTTACTGAGGTAAATCTACGTCCACGGGAAGAAAAGAGGGCAGAGTTGTATTGCTTGATCTGTTTTCTACAGCTTACAAATACAAACTTGCTGTTTGATATTTTATCTCTAGAGAGCGAGAGAGAGAGTCCCCCTAATCTATTTGATCTAAGTTCTATTTATACATTGAACTAAGATCGTGGCTTGCATCACCACTCATGATGGTTGTGGATGTCGTGGAGGTCATGCGATCCTGCATGGGCCCACTATACTGCATGAGTTAATGACTGCTTGACACCACTAAATAGATCGTGGGTGTAGTGGAGATCGTGGAGGTTCTGACATGAGTTGACTATCTCCCAGTTCGGTCAAATACTGAGACCGAACTGCTGAACTATTGCCGAGCAGCTTTTGCCGGTCTGAGAGTAGAGCTTGATTGGTCGGCTTTTACCGAGCTGTAGGCTGGGGCCGAACTCTTTGGTAATGCCGATCTGATACTCTTCCTTGGGCTTTGGGCTGATGGGCCGTCACTGCTGTTGGGCTTGTTTAGTCCGTACTCCATCACTACCCCCCCGAAAAGCGAAGTGAATTACTTCGGCGAAGCGAGTCACTTCGGCATTCTGGATAAAGGTACGGGGTAAGTTGATGTTTGTCTTTGATCTGATGAAATAAACATCTTTGACCGGACTCGTCTTTGGTCTGATGAAATAAACATCTTTGACCGGACTCGTCTTTGGTCGGATGAAATAAACATCTTTGACCGGACTCGTCTTAGGTCTGATGAAATAAACATCTTTGACCGGACTCGTCTTTGGTCGGATGAAATAAACATCTTTGACCGGACTCGTCTTTGGTCGGATGAAATAAACATCTTTGACCGGACTCGTCTTTTGTCTGATGAAATAAACATCTTTGACCGGACTCGTCTTTGGTCTGATGAAATAAACATCTTTGACCGGACTCGTCTTTGGTCTGATGAAATAAACATCTTTGACCGGACTCGTCTTAGGTCTGATGAAATAAACATCTTTGACCGGACTCGTCTTTGGTCTGATGAAATAAACATCTTTGACCGGACTCGTCTTAGGTCTGATGAAATAAACATCTTTGACCGGGCTCGTCTTTGGTCTGATGAAATAAACATCTTTGACCGGACTCGTCTTTGGTCTGATGAAATAAACATCTTTGACGGACTCGTCTTAGGTCTGATGAAATAAACATCTTTGACCGGACTCGTCTTTGGTCTGATGAAATAAACATCTTTGACCGGACTCGTCTTAGGTCTGATGAAATAAACATCTTTGACCGGACTCGTCTTTGGTCTGATGAAATAAACATCTTTGACCGGACTCGTCTTAAGTCTGATGAAATAAACATCTTTGACCGGACTCGTCTTTGGTCTGATGAAATAAACATCTTTGACCGGACTCGTCTTAGGTCTGATGAAATAAACATCTTTGACCGGACTCGTCTTTGGTCTGATGAAATAAACATCTTTGACCGGACTCGTCTTAGGTCTGATGAAATAAACATCTTTGACCGGACTCGTCTTAGGTCTGATGAAATAAACATCTTTGACCGGGCTCGTCTTTGGTCTGATGAAATAAACATCTTTGACCGGACTCGTCTTTGGTCTGATGAAATAAACATCTTTGACCGGACTCGTCTTAGGTCTGATGAAATAAACATCTTTGACCGGACTCGTCTTTGGTCTGATGAAATAAACATCTTTGACCGGACTCGTCTTAGGTCTGATGAAATAAACATCTTTGACCGGACTCGTCTTTGGTCTGATGAAATAAACATCTTTGACCGGACTCGTCTTAGGTCTGATGAAATAAACATCTTTGACCGGACTCGTCTTTGGTCTGATGAAATAAACATCTTTGACCGGACTCGTCTTAGGTCTGATGAAATAAACATCTTTGACCGGACTCGTCTTTGGTCTGATGAAATAAACATCTTTGACCGGACTCGTCTTTGGTCTGATGAAATAAACATCTTTGACCGGACTCGTCTTTGGTCTGATGAAATAAACATCTTTGACCGGACTCGTCTTAGGTCTGATGAAATAAACATCTTTGACCGGACTCGTCTTTGGTCTGATGAAATAAACATCTTTGACCGGACTCGTCTTGGGTCTGATGAAATAAACATCTTTGACCGGACTCGTCTTTGGTCGGATGAAATAAACATCTTTGACCGGACTCGTCTTTGGTCTGATGAAATAAACATCTTTGACCGGACTCGTCTTGTGTCCTAATTTGGCGAGTTTTATCGCTCGGATCGGACTTTCCGTTGTCCTAATTTGGGGATCGGACTTTCCCTTGTCCTAATTCAGGCAAGTTTTATCGCGAGAATCGGACTTTCGTTGCAGTTCGTTTCAGACGAAGTGCTTGATTCTCAAGCCGAATTGCGGTCTTGTATCCTCTTTAGAAGCTTTGACTCACAATCGTTGGCTTATTGCAGCTCGTTTCAGACGAACTGCTTGTTTAAGCTGAATTGTGGCCTTGTATCTTCTTTAGAAGCTTTGACTCACAATCGTTAGCTTGCAGCTCGTTTCGGACGAACTGCTTGTTTAAGCTGAATTGTGGTCTTGTATCTTCTTTAGAAGCTTTGACTTCACAATCGTTGGCTTATTGCAGTTCGTTTCAGACGAACTGACATCTCTTCGGTACGGAGGAGATGGAGTTCTCCTGTGGTTCCGGTACCGAGGAGGAACAGGAACATGTCGGGGTTGAGGATTCTTCTTTCCGGAAGACACGGCACTACTGCGGTAGTGACTTTCATGTCAGGAGGAGGAAGGAGAATCCACCCTTTTCGTCTTCGGCTCTTGGCTCTTTTGCAGGAAGGCTAAGAACTCATCCTGCTTCTCAGCCAAGAACAGCTTGACAGCCTCATTCAAATCAGGCTGCTGGGAAGACTCGGTGTGTGGACCTTTTGAGCGGCTTGTTCCTTCTCCGTGAGAACTGGAAGTAGATTTTTCACGAGGCTGCTTTCCAGGCCTATGGGCTGCTGGATTAGCTTCCTCATGGTTATCACGGACGGAGGCACGGGTGTTATGTGATCTGGTATGCATTTTTTTGGTAGAAGAGGATCAAAAACTCGCTTTATCACAAATTTGGTTCTCTGTTTCCCACAGACGGCGCCAGTGATGAATCCGCGAATTTCTGATGTTAGTGAATGCAGGAAAATACAGATCACGACACAGAGAATTTACGTGGTTCGATTTACTGAGGTAAATCTACGTCCACGGGAAGAAAAGAGGGCAGAGTTGTATTGCTTGATCTGTTTTCTACAGCTTACAAATACAAACTTGCTGTTTGATATTTTATCTCTAGAGAGCGAGAGAGAGAGTCCCCCTAATCTATTTGATCTAAGTTCTATTTATACATTGAACTAAGATCGTGGCTTGCATCACCACTCATGATGGTTGTGGATGTCGTGGAGGTCATGCGATCCTGCATGGGCCCACTATACTGCATGAGTTAATGACTGCTTGACACCACTAAATAGATCGTGGGTGTAGTGGAGATCGTGGAGGTTCTGACATGAGTTGACTATCTCCCAGTTCGGTCAAATACTGAGACCGAACTGCTGAACTATTGCCGAGCAGCTTTTGCCGGTCTGAGAGTAGAGCTTGATTGGTCGGCTTTTACCGAGCTGTAGGCTGGGGCCGAACTCTTTGGTAATGCCGATCTGATACTCTTCCTTGGGCTTTGGGCTGATGGGCCGTCACTGCTGTTGGGCTTGTTTAGTCCGTACTCCATCAGCTCGCAATTGCTATTGATACTCCTATGTAAGAGATCAGTCACATTTTGCAAATAAAATACTCCTACAACATTAATTTTACCTAAAAAGGTTTAGCGATGTTCAAACTCAATACACGTGGGATATAGATACAAGTGCTATACTATTCTTAATTACATGTCTTTTTATCATCTCTATTTTTGTAAGATAAAAATCATAAAATATAAAATAACTCAAAGAAAGGACTCAAATCACTAAATGTGTGTAAACATTTCGAGAAATGTAAAGTCTACCTACTTTCAAAGAATCATCTTTTTAAGAAAAGCAATTATAAAGAGTGTTTGAAAATTTAAGATAAATTCACATTTTCAAATTGATCAGATAATTGTGTACGTAATAGCTTTGGAAGAAAACTTTCACCATAGTTGTCAATATATGTGCTCGACAGTTGTTAGAATAAATATTTGTCACGCCAGTAATAATCTATAAACTCATATGTAGGGCTTTTAATGTATAACAAATGAGTCTATACTTCATTAGACCAATGTGATGGGGTACGAACTAAACAAGCCCAACAGCAGTGACGGCCCATCAGCCCAAAGCCCAAGGAAGAGTATGAGTTCGGCATTACCAAAGAGTTCGGAGGAGTTCGGCATTACCAAAGAGTTCGGCCTCAGCCTACAGCTCGGTAAAAGCCAACCAATCAAGCTCTGCTCTCAGGTCGGCATCAAGCTCTACTCTCAGATCGGCAACCAAAGCAGTTCGGTCTCAGTATTCGACCGAACAAGGAGTTAGTGGACCCATGCAGGATTTCCACAACTTCCAACACATCCACTACCACGTGGCGTCAACTCAGGCCACGATCTTAGGCCATGACCTACACGACCTCCACGACCTAGAGTGATGATGTAAGCCACGATCTTAGTTCAATGTATAAATAGAACTTAGATCTGATAGAAAAGGGTTAGAATCTCTCTAGAGAAAGAATCATATAGCAAGTCTGTGTTGTAAGCTGTAATTCGCAGATCAAGCAATACAAACCTGCCCCCATTTCTCCCCGTGGACGTAGATTTACCTCAGTAAATCGAACCACGTAAAATTCTCTGTGTCGTAATTTATTTTTACGAGCATTTATCATCATCAAAAATTCGCGGAATCATCACTGGCGCCGTCTGTGGGAAACAGAGAACAAAATTTGTGATAAAGCGAATTTTTGATCCATTTTTTCCACCCAAAAAATGCATACCAGATCGCAGAGTACCCGTATTCCTGCCCGTGAGAACCAGGAGGAAGCCAATCCATCCCATAGGTCGGGGAAAACAGCCTAGGGATAAATCCACCACCAGTTCTCATGGTGGAGGAACAAGCCGCTCCAAAAGCCGTCACACCGAGTCTTCCCAGCAGCCCGATTTGAACGAGGCTGTCAAGCTGTTTTTGGCGGAAAAGCAGGAGGAATTCTTAACCTTCCTGCAAAAAAGCCAAAAGCAGCCGGGGACAAAAACGGCGGATTCTCCCTCTCCCTCCATACGAGACAGTCACTACCGCAGTAGTGTCATGTCTTCCAGAAGAAAGAATCCTCGGTACCGGAATCACAGGAGAACTCCATCTCCTCCATACCGAAGAAATGTCGGGTTCGCCATGTACGGAGTATTGAGGACTCCGTTCTCGGACGATATTACCCGAACTCCCCTTCCACAGAACTACCGAACTCCGTCGATAACCTATGACGGACTCGTGGATCCTCATGACTTCCTGGGACGCTATCAGTATAATATGGCGAACCAAGGTCTCAATGAGGTCCATATGTGCAAGCTGTTCCCCGAGCTGCTCATCGGGAACGCCAGAAGGTGGTTCGACAGCCTTCCTCAAGGCAGCATTAGATCCTACCGAGATCTGATGGATGCTTTCCACAGGAGGTTCTTTCAGAAAGCGGAAGCCCGAAATACTTCGGCTCAGCTGCTTTCTATACGTCAAGGTCGCGACGAAAAGATCAGCGACTTCCTGACGAGATTCCATAAGGAATGCCTACAGGTAGATAATCTCAATGATCTACTTGTCATTTCGGCATTCCAAAATGGAATCCTGCCCGGAGCTCTCTACAGAAAGCTCGTGGAGTGCGGTCCGCAAACAGCTCAAGAGATGTGGGACCTTGCGGACAAGTTTTCTCGTGCCGATGAGGCAGACCGTCGAAAACGGTCTTTAGACAGCTCATCTAGAGAAGACAAAAAGAAGCCCGGTCATAGCGATCAGAGGCATCCTCGCCGAACACCTTCTCCACTAAAGGAGAGATAACGGTCATCCGAGGTGATCGAAAAAGAGCAAGTGTGTTCGCAGATTGCGCTTAAAAGTGCCGAGCAATCAGTTCGGCACCATCAAGCATAGCAATCACAGCAGCCGGAATCAGAGGCCGGCGAAATGACCGAAGTCACACCGGAGCCGAACTCGATGGTGTACGGCACTGAAGCCGTGATTCCGGTTGAGATCGGCATATCCAGTCCCCGAACTCAATTTCTCCTCAGAAATGAATGGTGACGGACTAAGAGCCGAACTACATCTGGCCGAAGAAAGAAGAGAATTGGCCTGCATAAAAGCAGCCAAGTACAAGGAGCAAGTAGCCCGGTATTATAACCAAAGGGTGAAAAAGCTGCAATTTCAAGTGGGAGATCTCATCTTGAGAAACAACGAAGTAAGCCGAGCAGAAAAGCTGGGCGAACTCGAACCCACATGGGAAGTTCCATATCGGGTGTCAGAAGTCCTCGGCAAAGGGTCTTACAAATTGACTCACGTGTCAAGAGCACAAGTACCCCGAACATGGTACGTTTCCAACCTCAAAAAGTTCCATTTGTAAGAGACAGTCCGGTCAATGTGCTTTCTTTGGTTTGCTTGGTTTTTGTTCGTCTCTATGTGCTTTTTATTTGTCTATATGCCTTGTCTATGTGCGTGTCGTCTCTTACAAATGTTACTGAGGTATCTTGTTCTTCGAAGGCTGATCCCCTTCTTAGAACATATACAAGCTAAACGATTGTGAGTCAAAGCTTCTACAGAAGATACAAGACCACAATTCAGCTTAAACAAGCAGTTCGTCCGAAACGAGCTGCAACAAGCCAACGATTGTGCGTCAAAGCTTCTAAAGAGGATACAAGACCACAATTCAGCTTAAACAAGCAGTTCGTCTGAAACGAGCTGCAACAAGCCCACGATTGTGTGTCAAAGCTTCTAAAGAGGATACAAGACCACAATTCTGCTTAAGAATCAAGCACTTCGTCTGAAACGAACTGCAACAAAAGTCCGATTCTCGCGATAAAACTTGCCTGAATTAGGACAAGGGAAAGTCCAATCCACGCGATAAAACTCGCCGAATTAGGACGACCAAGTTCGGTCAAAGCAGTTTACCTCATAAGACCGAGGACGACCATGTCTAGTCAAAGAGGTTTACTGCATAAGACCACTTCGGTTAACTGGGAAAGTCCGATCCACGCGATAAAACTCGCCGAATTAGGACAAGGGAAAGTTCGATCCCGGCGACAAAAATCGCCAAATTAGAACACAGACCAAAGACGAGTCCGGTCAAAGATGTTTATTTCATCAGACCAAAGACGAGTCCGGTCAAAGATGTTTATTTCATCAGACCAAAGACGAGTCCGGTCAAAGATGTTTATTTCATCAGACCAAAGACGAGTCCGGTCAAAGATGTTTATTTCATCAGACCAAAGACGAGTCCGGTCAAAGATGTTTATTTCATCAGACCAAAGACGAGTCCGGTCAAAGATGTTTATTTTATCAGACCAAAGACGAGTCCGGTCAAAGATGTTTATTTCATCAGACCAAAGACGAGTCCGGTCAAAGATGTTTATTTCATCAGACCAAAGACGAGTCCGGTCAAAGATGTTTATTTCATCAGACCAAAGACGAGTCCGGTCAAAGATGTTTATTTCATCAGACCAAAGACGAGTCCGGTCAAAGATGTTTATTTCATCAGACCAAAGACGAGTCCGGTCAAAGATGTTTATTTCATCAGACCAAAGACGAGTCCGGTCAAAGATGTTTATTTCATCAGACCAAAGACAAGTCCGGTCAAAGAAGTTTACTTCATAAGACCGAGGACAAGTACGATGAAATTTTTTCGCTAAGCTGTAAATACACAGTGTTAGAAGCGAAAACAAAAACAAAATTTCATTTTCAAATCTTGTTCGGCACACAACTCCGCTACCCTACAAAATGGCGTTACGCTATTACAAAGGACTATTCTACTGTCCAGGGTTGCTGAAGTTAAGCCACCTATCTGCAAAATCCTCTGGAAGCCGATTTCGGTTGTTCCGAGCAGATGAAGAATAAGCAGGTCGACGAGATGCTATCCTCGACCCAACGCCTCTTCCCCGAGCTCGAGAAGTCCTAACACCTCGGCGATGAAGAGTCTCTGCAATAAGCATCTGCTGATCTTGCTCGCTCATAGTCACAACTCCTCGGCGAATTTCAGTCCGTCCCTGTCTTGACGATTCCGGTTGCTCCTGAGCCCGTTCTCGTCTTGACGTTTCCGGCTGTTCCGGAGTTCGTTGTTGGCTGGGAGTAGGATTTTGAACAAGGGAACCAGAGGTTTGATCTGGAGTGCGAGCATCTGTTGGCGCGATATGCCGAAGGAATCTTTCTATGGAGGGGCGCCGAGAAAGAACAATGTTGTACCGAGAAGCCCAGCGCCGCAATGATGTCACGACTTGTTGGCAAGCCGAGCTCTCCAGCGCATTGTTCCTCCGGAGTACATTATATTCCTCCCACAGTTCGTCAACTCGACTCTGAACATCTGATATGGTCATTCCCCCGCGCACACGGATGTAATCCTCGTACGCAGTCCTCTCAGCAATGGTCGTGTTCAGCTCGGCCTCCAGATCATTCTTATCGGACTCTAAGTCCTTATTATCGGCATCCAGCTTCACTAAACGAGCCAGAAGCTCGTCATTCTTCGTCTGATCGGCTATAGCTCTTTTCTCAGCTTCGTCTAAAGCCGAAGAGTACAGCCGCTTCCAGTGAAGTACCTCCAGCTCCTTGAGAGTTAAGAATACAAAGCAGCTACGTCAGTTCGGCATTTCAGCTTACCGAGCAGGTAGTAAACCACAACAGGAGTAAGAGAGTACGAAAGGCTATACGAAGACACAAGAGCAGAAAGAAGAATTTTTTCATTCATAAGAAAAAAAATTTTTCTATACAAGGAGGGCTTCAAGGCCATTTTACATAAAGGAAGAAACTAAACTAAGAGAAGGGAGACGAAATCATACTTCGCTAGCTTCGTCTCCACCTTCTCGGTGAGGTTCAGCTTCCTTCTCCTTATCTGCTTCAGCTTCAGCCTCTGCCTCCTTGCTCTCCTCAGCCTGCTCGGCGCCACCGTAGCCGATCTGCTGCGTCTCCTGATCGGCTTCCTTCTCCGGATGCCCGACTCGCTCGACTTCGGCCTCCCGCTCCAGCGGCTCGGCCTCACCCTCTCCGTTGTAAGTCGAAGCGGGTGAAACGGGTCCCACGGAGGCAAAGATAGCCTCCAGGTTCTCGTCCCGATCAGCTCGACAACTCCGGACTCGGTCTGCAGAAAGCAGGACCGAGGATGAAGCGAGCTCCTCAAGGAGCGGCAGATTCTGAAGCCGAGCTGCTATCTCTCGGCTGTACAGAGGCAGCACGACATCGGCCCCCTGCTCGCCCTTATCGGCAATTAGCCTTACCAGGCTACCGACAAAGGCCGAGAACTGGCTGCTCAAAAAGAGTTTCTCCGTGTAAACACGGAGAGCCTCCCCTTGGGCAACCACGGCAGCAGCATCGCTCCGCTTCGCCTGCTCTCGCTGGATGACGAGCTGGTTTTTGGCAAACTGAGCTTCATCCTGGGCCGAAATCCTAGCAGCTCTGGCCTTCTCAAATTTAGCCTCAGCCTGTTCGGCCCGATGACAAGCAGCCGCCAACTTCCTCTGCATCTCGGCATAGTCATTGGACGCTTTGGAGAGTTCGACGGCGACGAGCTTGGAGAGCATATCGTTCCTCTGAAAATGGATAAGGAAAAAAGTCAACAGAGGGCACCAAAAATACAGGACAGAAGCCAGGCCAAAGAATCAAGAAGACAATTCACCTCGGCGAAGTCCGTGGGCCATAAAAATGGCTCACAGATATGCTCCGAAGGAGGCGCCAAGACCACGTCTTTCTCTGGCGCTCTCGGGGGCTTCTGGGTCCTCCCCTTCCTACTTGCCGAAGTCGACTCCGGCTTCTTTGGACCCGAAGAGGTCTTTTGCCTCTTCGGATTCTTCTCGGCATCAGGCGCCGAGCTGGTAGCCTTCTCTTTCTCCGGCTCCTCAAGCTCGGAGGACTTTCGGATAGCCTTATTCAGCATGAACACTGCCAAAAAGCAAGAAAACAAGGTTAGTTTTCTTCGTTAAAGCAGTAGAGCATAAAGATAAAGAGAAATCCTCACCCTCGGCCTCTTCGTCCGAAGACGAGATATTGAACACGAGGTCGCCCTTGACGAGCTCAGTTTCCGAATACTGTTTCCTAATCATAGGAATCTTATTGAGCTCGCCCTCGAGCTCGGCCAACGGTTCTAACCGAGGATGGGGAATCACGGACTTCGGCCTTCTCCAAGGAAAGCCCGGAGCCGAAGTCCTATTATAAAAAAAGAAACGGTTTTGCCATTTCGGCCACTTGGTTTGCAGAAGGCCCTAAAAGGCTGTAAGGGGATCAAGTAAAACCAAGATCCCTTCCTTTAAACTGGAAAAAATTAAGGATTGCCCTCAGAGACAGATCCTTATCTAGCCTACGCAGTTCGGCAGCAAAAGCCGATAAGTGCCTCCAAGAGTTCGGAGTCACCTGACCTAAAGGGAGTTGAAAAAAATCAAGAAGCTCTACAAAAGGTGGGGGAAGAGGAAAACGAAGCCCGCATTCTAAGCAGGCTTCGTAAACGGTGGCATAACCCTCCGGCGGGTCGTTAGCCCTATGATCATCGTCGGGAACCACCCGCCTTCCCCCCAGGTAAAAAATATTTCTCGTGAAGGGATATCACAGTATCCTTACTCAAGATACTGTGAAAATACTCTACGGTCTTCTCCCCGGATTCTTTCCGGCTAGAAGACCCCTTATCCCCTTTCCTACCGCTACCCGACACCGAAGAAGAAGAAGAAGACATTTTTCTTACTTTTTGAAAGTGAAGAAAGTCTGAAGAAGCTCTTGAAAGCGGAAGAAAATTTCTCGAGAAAGAGAGAGTATAGAAGACGCAACAGCAAAGGTATTCAAATGAGGAAGAAAGAGCATATTTATCAGATTCGGCGAAGATTTCAAAATCGTCGCACCGTTTCGAATCCCACCTTTTCAGGATTCAACGGCCGGATTTTACTGTCGCATTTAATGCAGTCACATGCAAGGCACGTCCCCTGACGTCAGCCTCCCCCGTACCTTTATCCAGAATGCCGAAGTGACTCGCTTCGCCGAAGTGATTCACTTCGTCTTTCGGGGGGGGGTAGTGATGGGGTACGAACTAAACAAGCCCAACAGCAGTGACGGCCCATCAGCCCAAAGCCCAAGGAAGAGTATGAGTTCGGCATTACCAAAGAGTTCGGAGGAGTTCGGCATTACCAAAGAGTTCGGCCTCAGCCTACAGCTCGGTAAAAGCCAACCAATCAAGCTCTGCTCTCAGGTCGGCATCAAGCTCTACTCTCAGATCGGCAACCAAAGCAGTTCGGTCTCAGTATTCGACCGAACAAGGAGTTAGTGGACCCATGCAGGATTTCCACAACTTCCAACACACCCACTACCACGTGGCGTCAACTCAGGCCACGATCTTAGGCCATGACCTACACGACCTCCACGACCTAGAGTGATGATGTAAGCCACGATCTTAGTTCAATGTATAAATAGAACTTAGATCTGATAGAAAAGGGTTAGAATCTCTCTAGAGAAAGAATCATATAGCAAGTCTGTGTTGTAAGCTGTAATTCGCAGATCAAGCAATACAAACCTGCCCCCATTTCTCCCCGTGGACGTAGATTTACCTCAGTAAATCGAACCACGTAAAATTCTCTGTGTCGTAATTTATTTTTACGAGCATTTATCATCATCAAAAATTCGCGGAATCATCACAATGCAACATATCTCCTGTCAAAAATAAAACGAAGAAGTAAAAAATAACATACCTAATAAATAATTTTACATCATCGATCCGTAACGATCGATATCGATGAAACTATAAAATGGAGTGATAGATTTCAATATTTACATCTTTAAAAGATATTCCCCAAAAAGTATTTAGGACCACCACAGGCAAAGTGACTTTTCCTCTCTAAGCTGGTCTAGTAAATTCATTCTTGTCTCGATTGTTATAAATCTTACTCCTATTAATTGCACTCACTTCACTTTAAATTGCTTGACTTTTCTCATTTTTTTGTCGCACACACAAAATTGATCAATTTCATTCGATTTTAGTCGCCATGGTGCAGAAGACAAAGTTCCGAGGAGTCCGGCAGCGGCAATGGGGCTCTTGGGTGGCCGAGATCCGCCACCCATTATTGTACGTTTTTCGATACATGCTACCAAGATTCTTACGTACTATTATCTCAACTACTATTTGATTTCTCGTTTTTTCTATTTATAGTAAAAATGAATTAATTTCATCAATGAACATTACTCAAATAATGAAAAATGTATATAATATATCAAATAATTTTATTAGTATATATATGCATGTTCAGGAAGAGGAGGGTGTGGCTGGGGACCTTTGAGACGGCGGTGGAGGCGGCGAGGGCGTACGACGAGGCGGCGGTGCTGATGAGCGGCAGAAATGCCAAAACAAACTTCCCAGTTCCGGAAAACTTTGAAGAAAGCCGCAGCACTAAGTCATCCCCACCGCCGCCTTCTTCGTCCGTTATCAGCGAGAAGCTTCGCAAATGCTGCAAATCGCCGTCGCCATCCGTCACGTGCCTCCGGCTCGACAACGAGAGCTCCCACATCGGAGTCTGGCAGAAACGGGCCGGGTCAGAATCCGAAGCAAACTGGGTCATGACCATTGAGCTCGGCAAGAAGGAGATCGTGAATGACGACCGGAGTGGTGGTGGTGTGGCAGCGGCGGCGGAGTTCGGAGACGAGAGGGATGAAGAGGAGAAGATTGCATTGCAGATGATTGAAGAACTTATGAAGTAATTAATTACTTTAATTTTCTAATCAATTGCATGTTTTTTCTAATCAATCAAATAAGGGTTTCTATATATATTTTATCAAATTCCTTATTTATTTATACCTATGATATTATAAATAGTTTTTTTTGGAAAATAAACTATTCAACTAAAAATCTTGATCGCAAGGACCACCATCTATAAACTTAAAAACAAACCAACTCGATCGATCCTTGAAGGAGCAATCCATAGTTCGCTTCTAAAAATTGTCGAAAATGTTAATGAATTATAGTATAACCAAAAATTGAAGTTGTGGAATAAAGTGGAGTAGTTATTAATTTTTATAAAGGAATATTAATCAGTCAGTAAAATCACGAACTTTGTGTTATTTTGGACCAAATTAAGACTCACATGACAAATTGAAAGTTGAAATAGCAACTCAATGAATTAAAACAATATTGTTTCTAATCAAACAAATCCAGCTCGGCACTCTATCACGCCTCTCCCCCTCCTGTGCTTCAAATGAATCCTGCAAGCCAACGGCTAGGACAACGATAGTGTCAATGACTCTATTTTCTTAATCTAAATTAGATTGTACAGAGAACAACTGTATTCAGCGTCGACCATTACTGCCTCCAACATACTCTTTCTGTTCACGAGGTTTCTAAACATGTTGTAGGCTTGTAGCTCATTTCTCTTCCCAAAGCGTTATTTTAAATGATCAACATGTTAGGTTTGATATATTGAAAAACATGTTTCGAGCATGAATAAAATCTTGCTTGTATACGAAAAACTCAACAATCCACTTTTAACCCGATTCAGTATTATTCGAGCAGGTTCACACGAATAGAATCACTAATATTATTACATTGTGTTTGCTTGTGCATTTATAAGATGTTTTATAAACATTTAAATGCATAAGAAGCAAACAAAGTCTAAGCCTTTGTTTTAGTAGACCGATTGTGGGCGTCGTCCACTTTAAGGTAACACCGTCAGTTCTGCTTTGGCTACCTATCATGAAAGGTTGCAATGTCAGTCCGATATTTCTAAGCCTTACTGAAATAAGATGACATTGGTGTGGTATAGCACTGAACGGATCTAACAGCAAGACATGTCTTCATGCTATCTACTGGAAGACTAGGTCTTGATAAACAACTATTTCTTAATCAACATGCGTTAACATTGAGCATACATTATTGATTATGCATTACTTTGACTTATCAAACGGTGCGGGTTTTTCACAACCCAATTATCCTGATATATTTGATAGTGATAATTAATATCTAGCGGTGCTAGGATTGCTATTATGTTGAATCGCGCGCCTGGTGAGTCTGGTTTGATAATGTCCCCAAGAGGAGCTCGAACAAGTTTTTATTATTCTGAAACTGGATAGTTGGAATTTAATTATTCCATGAATAATAAATAAGTGTTTCTCGCTAAGTCCACTCTTGGAATTTAAAAGATGTTAATTAATTAAGTCTACAACAGACACTAATTAATTAATGAACATTTCTCTCTTAAGCGCGGGAAATAAACAACAAACAAAACGGAAGCTCGGATTACTTATAATTTCGGATTTGGATGAACAGTGCAATATTACTTCTGTAGTGACTGCTCGTAATATTCCAATATAAGCTTGTATTAAATTGTGAGTTCAATTTAATTAGTAAAAAGCTATTTGGGGGAGACCATATCCAAAACCTTCCATAGATCCCTGACTGACCCAATACGTAACTTAATATAAATAAGAGAACAAAGGAGACGTAAATTATTATTATTTTCACATGAAAATTTCGTCCCCCCTCTCTAATTAGAATAGGACTATTTTTCAACTCTCCTCCGTGAGATTTTTAGCTCATCCTCCGTGAGGAATTTTCTGTCTTCTTTATTTGAGTCATAGTATTTTGATAAGATCAGCCCACACTGATATTGAGATACAGTTTGGGAACCAGTCAGAAGATCCGTGGTCTAGTATTGAAGATCATCATCGTGGAGAAGGTGCAAGCAATCAACGATTCTTTGAAGAATCAAATCGGTAACTCTAAACCGTAGAATTCATGTTTTAGGATTTACTTTCTTTAAACATGAATTATTTGCGTTCTACTCCCTCCGTCCCTGATTAATTGTCATTCTTTGACCGGGTACGTGTTTTAAGAAATGTAAAGAAAAGTTGGTTGAAAAAGTTAGTGAAATGCGAGACCCACTTTTTATATTGGTTTTATAATAAAATGTGAGTGAAGTGAGTTAGTGGAATGTGAGACCTACTTACCATTTATGGTAAAAATGAAGTGTGACGATTATTGAGGGGCAGACCGAAATGAAAAAGAATGACAATTAATCGGGGACGGAGGAAGTAGCATGCAATTATCATGTGAATTGATTAATCGCATAATCGGTCAAATAGATCTTTATCTGATTTATTTGTTATGTACAAGTCTTCCGTTGTGCAGGGGCACCAAACCCCAACACAACAATGGTTCCCTATATACCTTTATAGTGACTTGAACCTCTAACATATTGGTTAATAATGAAAAAACCAAATTCTACCACTTACTTCATTATCGAAAAGATTATCACTCTACACTATTCGATATAGAATTGCAGACATATATGACTTAATAGTGTTGCTGAACATGGTGGCAGTGCTTGCTCAACCACCACACTGATCTGAAGCACTAGATCATCTGTATGTGAAAAATGATTTTATAAAAATTTGTTTTTCTATTAATTTTTTAAGTTCATAGGAGATACTAAGAAAATATTATAAAAATCATTACTATAATAGTTAAACCGCCTTTTTATAATTTATGGCGATTCATTATCGATTTAAATCACTATATACCCTATTACATGATAATACTACATTAGTAAGCATATAATTAAACCGAACAAGAAAAAAAATTGAAATTGGATGTACACAATTGGAAATCTAATTATGTGAACAACGAAAAGTTGAAATTGATTTTTGAATTTGAAAAAATAAGAAATGGGACACAATTGGAAATCTAATTATTCGATACTATTATTATAAAAATATTGAAATTTCACCCTAGGAGTTGGAGCTCGCTTAGCAGTTTAAAACCCCAAAATCATTAGGGTTTATCTCCCCCTTTTCCCAGCGCGCTCTATCTCTTTATCAAATCTCACGCAGTTTAAATTCAAGGTACGCATCGAGTATACACATCCTCCGCTTTGGGCTTGAAATTGGATTTCAATTCGTTAATTCGAGCTGAGATTCGAAAGGCTGTTCATATCTGCGTTTACAGGGGAAGGATGGGCGAAGTAAAAGACAACGAAGTCTACGAGGAAGAGCTTCTCGACTACGAGGAAGAAGAAGAGAAAGCCCCGGACTCTGCCAATGGAAAACCCTCCGGGGAGACCGTCAAAAAGTAATTGCTTTTGCGCTAATTTGAAAGTTTGGTTTCTGTTTGATTGAGTATGAGGTGTATATGTTGAATAATAGTTATTGACTTATTTGTGAAAACATAAATCGTGAAGCATTTTCTAGATTGTGTGAGGAGGGGTGTGGGTTGCTTGTTGAATCGAGTCTAATGGGGATTTATAGTCTTTATGCGCGTAGTTTGTAAGAGATCTGAAAATGATGAAACTCGAGCTTTGAGAACTCCTTAATTGCCTCTCCAACTGATATGTTAATTTGGGAATCCAGTGATAGATGGTCGGTTGAGATGTCATAATTAAGTTGAGATGTCATAATTAAGTTCGAAAGAATACTTTCTTTGATAGTTTGCCCTTAATTTTACTGCAATACCACGCTCCTTGGTCAACTCGTTAAGTGACTTTCTTGCTGCTGGCCTATCTTTTTGATGTATTTTTATCTATTCTTTTGGTCAATGCAGGGGTTATGTAGGGATTCATAGCTCGGGTTTCAGAGATTTTTTACTGAAGCCAGAGCTTCTTCGAGCGATTGTGGATTCTGGGTTTGAGCATCCATCAGAAGGTAGGGCTCCATGTCCATTGATTGAAATTCGTAATTACTTTTCAAATAGAGATGACATAGCATGAACGTGGTTAGCTTCAGGAGCGCTGGAGAATTTTACTCCTAATAGTTAACCAAAATAAATACTTTTTGATTAAAGATGAAATAGCATGGCATTGATTAGCTTTTGGGTCACTGGAGAATTCTTGACCTGTTTGCTTGACCAAAAAAATCCATATTTCTAAGCATTGAGATAACATCCAGAATACTTTTCTACCCTTGAATAGTTGAATTTGAAGATAATACCTCGACCTAGGACTTTGCAGGGTTAATCACTTTTAATCATCCATGCCAATCTATGGCTTTGTTTTCCGATTTAAGTTGTTTCCCGTCTATTTTGTGGCTTTCCTTTTATGTACAGTCATCGTGTTGTCCCTTAATGATAAAATCTCTCCAGCATATTATGCACATATGAATTTTTTGCCAATAGTACTGTCTAAGCTTGTCTTTACATGAAACTGACTAACCATCTGTTTATTTCCTCTTTTTCAGGTAAAAATTAATCTGACTATCCTGATTTTCATTCCAAAATTGGCCTAGTTAACCACTTTCAATAAAGCGACTTTTAAAGAACTTTTTCTGATTGAGGATTCGTTCGTCGGATTTTCCTTGTTCTACTTCTCAGTGCAACATGAATGTATACCTCAAGCTATCCTGGGAATGGATGTTATTTGTCAAGCGAAGTCTGGGATGGGAAAAACTGCTGTCTTTGTTCTCTCTACCCTACAACAGATTGAACCTGTTTCTGGCCAAGTAGCTGCCCTTGTCCTCTGTCATACAAGAGAACTAGCATATCAGGTACCCTGGATAATGCACATTTATGGTTTTGACATCAATTTTAGCAGATTACACATGTGAACAAATGTAAACTTACATCTTGATGTGGATGTCAAACTCCCTAATTACTTAATCTTGCTTTTTGGCAGATTTGTAATGAGTTTGAGCGATTTAGTACCTATCTGCCTGATCTGAAAGTTGCAGTGTTCTATGGTGGTGTTAACATTAAAACCCACAAGGACTTGCTGAAGAATGAGTGCCCCCATATTGTTGTCGGAACACCTGGAAGGATACTAGCTCTTGCTAGAGATAAGGATCTTGGTTTAAAAAACGTGAGGCACTTCATTCTCGATGAGTGTGATAAGATGCTCGAGTCACTTGGTATGTTTGTTTTCAATTTGAGTTATAGACTACCATTCTAGAATAAGGCCACTATGATATCATGCTTAAACAGTGACTCTTTATTAGACATGAGAAGAGATGTTCAAGAGATTTTCAAGATGACCCCGCATGATAAGCAAGTGATGATGTTCTCAGCTACCCTGAGCAAGGAGATTCGTCCTGTTTGCAAGAAGTTCATGCAAGATGTAATTTTCTTTAACCTTATTTCTCTTAGTTATACAACTTAATTCTATTCAAGCTGCACTCGTAATGTTTTATAATCCCAATTACCTCCGGGAATTGGTGGTGGTTGAGGCTTGAGGATGTTACAGAACTTGAGTAGTTGTTTACAAATGTAATTGGATACCCTTGAATCCTAAAAAACCAATCAGTTGAGCCAATAATTATGCAAGTAGGTCAAGTATTTGCCATATGGTTGTTATTACTTATATACTACTTATATGCTATATGGTCATCATTCACCCTATAATCTAATAGGATAAGAAAATGAGGCTGCCATTAGGAAAAGCATTTGTATTGGCTTTGGATATTCATGTATTTTATGCTACAAACCTCTGATTGATTGAAGATGTAGTCTCTGTCAATTTTGGTAGACACTAACCTGTTCTTTGCTTTGTCTGCAACTTATGATTCAACTTGTGTGCTATCCTCCTATCTTTTGCAGCCAATGGAAATTTATGTGGATGATGAAGCAAAATTGACTCTTCATGGGCTTGTACAGGTACAGTGACCTGCATAGTTATGGAGCATATATTTATTGTTTGCCCGCTAGTACAAAGTTTTTAATTATGTTTCTTTTGTTTATTTTCCAGCATTACATCAAGCTGACAGATTTGGAGAAGAACCGGAAGTTAAATGACCTTCTTGATGCCTTGGATTTCAACCAGGTTGTCATTTTTGTTAAAAGTGTCAGCCGGGCTGCCGAACTAAACAAGTTGCTTGTAGAGTGCAACTTTCCATCGATATGCATACACTCTGGAATGTCTCAGGAAGAAAGGTAAGTTTATCTTTTAATGTCATTGCAGATTTGCAATGGAATATATTTGGTCCTATTTTTTTTCATAGTATTTGATCATAGACGTCTGTGCTGCCCTTTTCAGGTTAACACGCTACAAAGGTTTTAAAGAGGGTTTGAAGAGAATCTTAGTTGCAACTGATCTAGTTGGAAGAGGAATTGACATTGAGCGTGTGAACATTGTTATAAATTATGATATGCCAGATTCTGCAGATACCTACCTACACAGGGTATGTCCATTTTTAAGACTTGATGTGCTTAGGTTACTAACTTAATTGTGGACCAGGTCACCTTATTGAACTTTCTGCTACTACAGGTGGGCCGCGCTGGTCGATTTGGAACCAAAGGGCTTGCTATTACGTTTGTATCATCTGCATCAGATTCTGATGTTCTCAATCAGGTAAAATATCGTCATGCTATTTCTCGCTTTCCATGGGTTCCTAGAGCTTCTGGGTTTAAAATGTGCCCTTTCCCAGGTTCAAGAGAGGTTTGAAGTTGATATAAAGGAGCTCCCTGAACAAATTGATACTGCTACATACAGTATGTCTTCATCTTGTTTTTTACCCTTTATAAGTATTTCAACTTCATATGATATTCTTTTAGCTATCATGTCTTTTCTTCTGTTTAAATGTATATCTCTTGGACTTCTATTTAATCATATCATGATCAAATGCGTTTTCATTAATTGGAGAAGTAACTCAAGCCTACCATTGGTTGATGTGATTCCAACATCTTGAATAAATACTTCATAAGTCTGCTGCCTTGAATTTAGGTTTGATATTAGTCTTGCAAGGGTGGTTTTTTCATACTGCATCATATTAACAAATTGAAGCTCGTAGCTTGTAAATGTAGACATAATCGATAAAAAGCACTGTATTCACTAAAAGTAATCTGCTTCCCAAACCTTAATGAATGTAGAGGTTTCGTCAAGCATTCTTTCTCCTATAGTGCTCACTGATTTTAGCATGTAATCTATTGAAGACTTTGAGTATCTATGGCCTTCATAGCTAATAAGTAAACTACAGATTTTTCCATTGATTTCAGCCGGTATTACCTGTTATTAATGATCACTTGCCATCTTTTTCCACTGTAACCAGCTAAGATCTTGAAGCACTCTCACACGATCCTTGTAGTCCTACACAAAAATACTATTGATCCGTACTCATTTCTTACTTTGTTTTGTTTGTTTTGTCCAGTGCCGGCTTGATTGCTCGATCTTCTGAGGAGACGGATTCGCAGAATAGTTGGAGTGGTTATTGTAACTGTAATATGAAGAAGGATGTTAGTGTAGTTCCGAGAGCAATAGTTACTTGTTTGCCTTAATCTTTGAGGGTAATCATGACTTAATTGTGTAGATTCTGTTGTAGCATTAGCATTATCAGCACTTATCGTTTTTCTGTATCTTGGAATTTTACTTGGATTTGTTCATGTTGGATCAATGATTGAATTAAGGGTAAGCAAGATTCAAGACTTAATGGTGTAGATTCTTTTTAGCTTTTCACTATTTATGTGTTGATTATGATTCTAGGAAGTTCGAATGGGATCTCTGATGTAGTAATAGATCTGCAAGTAAGATTATCATATCTTCTCTGATGTAAAAGATTATCATATCTTCTCCAAGTATGAGTGTCTAGCCTTCTTGAATTGTGTAGATGATTGGTATTAAAACATTAAAGCAAATAGTTTGTTTCATACAATCTATATATATACAGGAGGAAAAATGAAAGCAATGAAATGTAAAAGAAATGAAAGTGAGCTTCTAGATCAGGATTTCTCTCATGGCTTATGCTTCCCATCATTCCAAGAACAATGCATAGTGAAATCCAAGGCTAACATTCCCCTTCCCCAGTTTGCCTCTTTTATCTGCTTTTCAACCATAAGGTCGCAGTTGTCTACTTCGATCATCGAAATATTATCATCGCATTCCCAATCGAGCTCCCTTAAATTGTAGCAGTGCTTTATACTTGGATGCTCCAGCCTTTCAAAGCTTCCACTTTCGACTTTCCAGTGCTCCAGATCACAGTCTTCCATCAGAAGATATTCGAGCGCTGGAAACGTCTTCTCCTCGACTTCCCACTTTGGACCTTGAAATGCATTGCATCGCAGCTTGAGCACTTTCAGCTTTTCTAAAGAAGCAATCTTGCTCATTTCTGACCATGGATACCCCATCCCACTCAGTGCCAACTTTTTTAGGTATATTGGGAGATTTGGTAGTGTAGGAGGATGAACTAACTCAGACCTAAGTTCAGGATTCACTACCACACATTTAAGTGACATCAAATTTTTGAGAATAGAAACATGATCAAAGTAACTCAGAGGCTCATCACAATGATCAGGTGGTAATTCGATTCGAATCCCTAACTTTGTTAAATTTTGGATTCTTTCAAAAACACCTCTTCTACAGCTACGAGCACTCACATCCAAAAGCGTCGTGAGGTTTGCCAACGGGGTGCCCCATAAATCAGGTAGATCGCTTCCCATGACATGAAGATGCCTAAGTTTTTCGATATCCCATTTGTCTCGAGGCAGATACAACGCAGCTCCACCTGATCTGATGTGCTGGTGTGGACAAACAATCAAGAACTGAAGTCTCTGAAGTTTGGATATGGAAGGAGGGATCTCCCCATCGTACACGAGAGCAAGGTAGTTCAACTCGACTAGTTCCACTACTTGTGATGGGAACTCATAGAAACGAATCTTGAGAGCATCAAGCACCTCAAGCTTTCTCAAAGCAGAACATATTGGCACTGGATATCAACTAAAGGGACCGTAAAGTAGAAGAGAACGTGCAGAGAACGCACAGTTATCCTCTACTGAATCGTATACCTCTTTGATACAAAGTAGGATGTTCTTGTGAATGCACAACCTTCTCTGACCCTTTATACTTTCCTCTGAACTGTCTTCCATACTGTCGAGTACGCAGAAAAAGTTGTTCTTCCTAGCTTCGTGTTGACAGAGGTGCCACCACGAAGAATGGAGGCCACAATGCTTGATCCCTTTCTTAGCAATGGACATCACAGAGGAACTTCTAGTGCTCCTTTTGTAAACCATAACACTACTTGAAGCAAGCTCATCCAAATATTTGAGAGCATGCTTCTTTACAGATTTAGCCTTATTCTGTTCAAGTAATCCCTCAGCAAGCCACATGTTTACAACCTTGGATGCGGGAATCTCAGCATTTTTAGGGAAAACTCCCATATACAAAAGGCACATCTTCAAATGATGAGGTAAGTTTTCATAGCTTGGATACCTTTGATACTTCATCATATGCAGCTTTAAAGACTTCATGTTTATCTAGCGTTGCTACCTCGTTCCAGTACTCCACGGTCTTCTCTGATCCTGATAGGAGATGAGCCACTTTGATGATTGTAAGAGGAAGGCCATCACATTTCTCTGCAATCTTCCTTCCAGCCTCCTCAAGCTGGAACGAGCAAGGCACCATCATAGCAAACACCTTCTCACGAAGAAGATCCCAACTTTCATCCTTGTCCATGAGCCGCATATCCATGGAATCAATCCCGGATTATAAGCCAGCGCGTTCGACTACTCCTTGCATCCTAGTGATAAGCAAAACTCTGCTCCCAACTAGATACTCAATAGTAGCTGCAAGCTTCTTTATGTCATGACAAACTTGTGCATCCCACACATCATCTAATACAATCAAGAATCTCTTACCCTTCAACCTCTCCCTCAAGTACTCACTTCCCCTCTCATCATCATCATCATCTTCCATGGTAAGCATCATTTGATGAGATTTCACTTGATCCAGAATGTTCCTCATAATATTGTGCAATTGCCACTCTCTACCTACTTCCACCCAGGCACGACATTCAAACCATTCGACCATATCAAAATCTTCGTATATTGTACGCGCAAGAGTGGTTTTACCGATGCCCGCCATCCCAGCAACCGAGAGAAACTTCACATTCCGGTGCCACACTCTTACTAGCTCTTCCTTAAGCTCACAATCTGCAGATCGGATAAACCGACCATCTTGGCCTTGTTTGCACATAAGTCTTCTTCTTTTTCTTCGTGCTCCTCTTTCACCTTGTTAAAAGTTTGAATCAAGGAATGGACATTAGGTTTTAGATGAGTCAAGTCTATCAAACGTGAGATTGGATCGCTTCCTTGTTCTTCTTCTTCTTCTTCATCTGGATTTAGGCCTCTGTTCTGGAACTTTGTCGTATTGCTCAGAGAGATGCAATGAAAATAGATCGTGGAATTTGGGTATTGCCACGGCGATTTGTGCAAGCGAAGCTTTCAATCTTTCCCTTCTTCTGCCGTCCAATCTCCCCAAAAATTCTTGAAAGGAGAAAACCTCTTTGTACAGATTTTGTGTGAGTTCCAGAGACGGAGGATTGAAGCAAGCGTCGTAGTGCTTTAGATATCCCCTAAGCTTGGACTTGAGTGGAAACAGAGCAGAGCAGCATAAACTGCCATCTCTCTAGCAATGATACGATCAAGGAGGAGTAGACTTTATTAGTAAGTCAAGCTTATCAAAAAAGTGAAATTAGAATTTCTGATATTGGTGTTAGAATTTTTAAAATAAGCTTTTGTGAGTTGTTTCATTAAATTTTGCTGAAATTTCGATTGAGTCACTGAGTTATCAAATATTCTAGATTTTCCCCAAATGTGATTGAAATTTATGACCGAATATTCTATTCACAATTGTGTGTCCATAAAAGTCAACGTCAACCGAGTTGAAACTTGACAATAATGAGAGAACAAATAATGTATTCGAATATGACATTATACTTATTCAATTATTTAGTTGAATGAATAAAGGTGGATCTTGTAATAAGTGCATAAAAAAATTTTGATTCATGAATAACTACAAGTTGGATGATGATTAGACAGAGTGGCAAGACATTTATGGAGAAAGAGGTCCGGAGTGAGTGAGGTGCCGCGGGAAGTCATTCTCAATATCTATTTGCCGAAAAGAACTCCGATCAAATTGTCTGCATATTCCACCAAATAATTACAAATCCAGAAATTAAAGGAGTATTTTTTGTGTACGAATGGAGTATTTAAAAATGTAAGAACCATTGGAAATAAGTGATGATGTTAGGGCTAATAATATTTCCAGTGAAATTAAAAACAACAAAGGAAAAGTAACTTAATAAACATTTCCATGAACATCTAGTGTAAAAAAAAATACATACATGTTTTCTAATTATATCGGCGTAATATTTCTCTCTATAGTGATCTCCAAGGAGGCCCTTTCTGCAAGTAAATTACACACATTAATGTGCTAATAGTATATAGCATATTCAATAATGTGATTCACATACGTGGAAGTAATAAATTTTGAATTATATACCCGTGAATGATGAAACCAGAATCTTAAATACACTTCACTCGACTGTTATTTTGAAAAAGTTTTTAAAACTTATCACAATGCAAGGTGGTTGTCATCGCACCGGCTGAGGTACCTACTAACATAGCATGTAGATCGACCAAGATTTGACCAAGTAAACATAAAAATATGATAGTGAAATATGAATGAAAAATATTTTAAAGAAAATAGTATGTAGTTTATAGTACATTTTTAGCATTTCCCATTCCTTTAGAGAGCAATTCTTCCATCACGACTTTAAAAATCCTTGCACCCCGGTAAGTGACTTTGGTCCTCTGAAATAATAATAATAATAATAATAATAATAATAATAATAATAATAATAATAATAATAATAATAATAATAATAATAATTTATATAAATGCTCAAGAGAGGAGAGCCAAGAAAAAAAAATTACTCCTATACTACTACAATTGAAGACTTACTGGATCGACATGTTTGATATCTGACATAAATGATGAGCCATCACAATAGTAAATGTAAACTTTATGCCAATTGTAGAAATCTGTATGAACATGAAACCAAAATTCAAATTTCATCAACAACTAAATGAAGGCAAATATTAATTTATTTGTTGAAATATATACCTGGATTAAAAGTGGAATTTGTATCTAGTAACCCTCAGAAGTTGGTTTGATTACCAATAAATGGGTAAGTACTCCCTCGCGGTGTAGTTGATCTATTGTAACACTCTATTTTCGAACTACACCATCCACCAGACTAATATCCATAAACAAACAAAAACAAAAACAAAAACAAAAACAAAATTGCATTACTATAACTCTATAACATTGACTTTTATTTCTTTGTGAATATTTAAATAAAAATTACTCTATATTAGAATTTTCTTTGTTTTATACTAATGGAGTATTTGATAAATTATCAAAAGATCATCAAATTTACTCTAATCTTTTTCTTTGTCTACATTCTAATATTTTGATGATTCCAATACTAACATAGGCTAAATGTCAGTTATGCTTATGAAAATATTCACAAATGACATATCGATCATCATCAATTAGTGGCATATTATAAACACTTTTTATGCATTATGTTTTTACCTACAAATAAACAATCCAACTATTTGAGGCATTTCCATATCCCTCAAAATAGGAGTAAGCAGGTGGACTGCCATCTAAGCAAACTGTTGCATGGAAATAGTGATTATTTGCTGAGGTGAAAAGTAACTAATTGTTAGCTTTGATAAATAGTTAAAATAAGAATGTAACCAACCTGCCCCTTTTGGAATAGCACTCTTTAGAAAAGTAATGTCTATTAATTGATCTCCATCAACTTGAGCATTCATCACAAGAACTGACCAAATAAATAAACTTAACCAACCAGCCATGGTGATGATGCCTCTTTCCATTCTTCACTCACAAAAATTGAAAAAAATAACAAATGTTACCATTTGATTAATCGAGCATAGAAAAGAAAATATACATGTGAATTAACTAGCAATGTGATGGAGTACGTACTAAACAAGCCCAATAGCAGTGACGGCCCATCAGCCCAAAGCCCAAGGAAGAGTATCAGCTCGGCATTACCAAAGAGTTCGGCCCCAGCCTACAGCTCGGTAAAAGCCGACCAATCAAGCTCTACTCTCAGATCGGCAAAAGCTGCTCGGTCATAGTTCAGAAGTTCGGTCTCAGTATTCGACCGAACTGGGAGATAGTGGACTCATGCAGAACCTCCACGACCTCCACTACACGATCTATTTAGTGGTGTCAACTCATACAGGATCTCATGCAGGATAGCGGACCAAACAAAGAGATAGTGGACCCATGCAGGATCTCATGACCTCCACGACATCCACTACCTAGTTAAGGGTGATGCAAGCCACGACCTAGTTAGTGGTGATGCAAGCCACGATCTTAGTTCAATGTATAAATAGAACTTAGATCAGATAGAAAAGGCTCGAGACATCAAATAACATATAGCAAGTCTGTATTTGTAAGCTGGTAAACCAGATCAAGCAATACAATCTTGCCCTCCTTTCTTCCCGTGGACGTAGATTTACCTCAGTAAATCGAACCACGTAATTCCTTGTGTCGTGATCTGTATTTTCCAGCATTCATCACCATCAAAAATTCGCCCAACCATCACTGGCGCCGTCTGTGGGAACACAGAGAACCAAATTTGTGATAAAGCGAATTTTTGACCCTTTTTCCACCCCAAAAAAAAAAAAAATGCATACCAGATCACATACTACCCGTAATACCGTTCGTGAAAACCATGAGGAAGCTAGTCCAGCCCGCAGGTCCGGAAAACAGCCTCGGGAGACATCTACTTCCAGTTTTCACGATGAAGGAACAAGCCGCTCAAAAGGTCCACACACCGAGTCTTCCCAGCAGCCTGATTTGAATGAGGCTGTCAAGCTGTTCTTGGCTGAGAAGCAGGATGAGTTCTTAGCCTTCCTGCAAAAGAGCCAAGAGCTGAAGACGAAAACGGTGGATTCTCCTTCCTCATCCAGACATGAAAGTCACTACCGCAGTAGTGCCGTGTCTTCCAGGAAGAAGAATCCTCAACCCCGACATGTTCCTGTTCCTCCTCGGTACCGGAATCACAGGAGATCTCCATCTCCTCCATACCGAAGAGATGTCGGGTTCGCCATGTACGGAGCATTGAAGACTCCGTTCTCGGACGATATCACCCGAACTCCCCTTCCACAGAACTACCGAACTCCGTCGATGACTTATGACGGGTTGGTGAATCCTCATGACTTCCTGGGACGCTATCAGTATAACATGGCGAACCAGGGTCTCAATGAGGTCCACATGTGCAAGCTGTTTCCCGAGCTGCTTATCGGGAACGCAAGAAGGTGGTTCGATAGCCTCCCCCAAGGCAGCATTAGATCTTACCGAGATCTAATGGATGCTTTCCACAGGAGGTTCTTTCAGAAAGCGGAAGCCCGAATCACTTCGGCTCAGCTGCTTTCTATACGTCAAGGTCGCGACGAAAAGATCAGCGACTTTATGACGAGATTCCACAAGGAATGCCTACAAGTAGATGATCTCAATGATCTACTTGTCATTTCGGCATTCCAAAATGGAATCCTGCCCGGAGCTCTCTACAGAAAGCTCGTGGAATGCAGTCCGCAAACAGCTCAACAGATGTGGGACATTGCGGACCAGTTCTCCCGTGCCGATGAGGCAGACCGTCGCAAACGGTCCTTTAGACAGCTCATCCCGAGGAGACAGGAGGAAGCCCGATCATAGCGATCAGGGACAAACTCGCCGAACTCCTTTTGGCGATCAGGGACATCCTCGCCGAACTCCTTTTGAAAGGATTCAAAGGACTCCGGTGCAAGACCGATTGGGGCCACGTCTCAATCCTGAGAAGCCGCCCGCTCAGTTCGTACCATTGAACAAGTCAAGAGCGGAAATTTTCGAACTGCATTCCGATATGTTCGAAAAACCAAAGCGGATGACGAAATCGGCCGCGCGTCGACCTCAGGATCAATATTGCTCCTTCCATCAAGACCACGGTCACGATACCGAGGAGTGCCGACATTTGGCTGCAGGTATTGATGCTCTTGTGAAAGCAGGGACATTAAAAAAATACCAAAGCAAGCAGCCGAAAAAGAACAAAAAGCAGAGAGGTGCGAACTGCGCTCCTCAGGATCCGAAAAGGCAACAGGATCCCGAAGACGATGACGAGCAGCAATATGATGGAGTAATCCTGACTATTGATGCTCTCCCTGCCGGGAAGACTAAATCGTCCCTGAAGTCAGAGCGCAGAGGCTTCAATCGAGAGGAGCCAGCGCATAAAAGGCTGAAGCAGGACGAAGTGATTACATTTTCAGATGCAGATCCCGTCCCGGCCATCTCTCCTCATCAAGACGCTATTGTCATCCAAGCCGGAGTGGCAAACAAACTGATCCACAGAGTGTTTGTGGATACAGGAGCGTCAGTCAGCATTCTTTTTAAAGAATGTTTCGATAAACTAGAAGTGGATCCAGCTCGGCTTAGTCCGGCACCACTTCCTCTGAAAAGCTTCGCCCAGGAGGACACCCGCCCTGAAGGTATTATCAGCCTTCCGATCACGGTGGGAAAAGCGCCCACAAGCTCCAGTACGATGATCGAGTTCTTTGTGGTAAAAGCTCGGTCTCCGTACAACATCATCCTGGGAAGAGACTGGCTCAACGCAGTTCGGGCCGTTTGCTCTACTTATCATCTCACCATCAAGCTCCCCACTAAAGGGGGGATAGCGGTCATCCGAGGTGATCAAAAGAGAGCAAAAGAGTGTCTGCAGATTGCGCTTAAAAGTGCCGAGCAATCAGATCGGCATCATCAAGCATAGCAATCACAGCAGCCGGAGTCAGAGGCAAGCGAAATGACCGAAGTCGCACCAGAGCCGAACTCAATGACCGTTCAGTTATACGAAGATGATCCATCCAGAACGGTCAAGATCGGTTTCGCGGGAACGCCTCTACTCCGGGAAAAGACCATCCAGCTCCTCAAGGAGTACAAAGATGTCTTTGCATGGTCTCCGTTGGACATGACCGGAGTGCCCTCTGAGGTAATCACTCATCGGTTAAATATTGATCCATCAGTCCGGCCTATAAAACAGAAGCAAAGACTCTTTGCGGCAGAAAGAAATCAAGTCATCCATGACGAAGTCCGCCAATTACTGAAAGCGGATGTATTATTCGAGGTGAAATATCCCTCTTGGGTGGCCAATCCTGTGATGATCAAGAAAAAAGAAGGAGGATGGCGGATGTGCATAGATTTTACCGATCTAAACAAGCACTGTCCTAAAGATTGCTATCCCCTTCCGAACATAGACAAAAAAGTAGAAGCTTTGATCGGCTTCGAAATTTTCTGTTTTCTTGATTTATACAAAGGCTACCACCAAGTCTTAATGGATGAGAATGATGCTCCAAAAACGGCTTTCATTACTGACTTCGGCATCTTGCTTATAAAAAGATGCCGTTCGGTTTAAAGAATGCCGGAGCCACATATCAGAGGATGGTAGATAAGCTTTTTCGGCATTTGATCGGAAAGGAGGTTGAAGTGTATGTTGACGACATAGTCGTTAAAAGCAGAAGCACTTCGGAGTACGAAGACAATCTCAAGTCCACTCTCGACGTGCTCCGAAAAGCCAACCTCAAACTCAATCCCAAAAATGTACCTTTTTGGTAGATTCGGGAAAGTTTCTAGGTTGTTGGATTTCAAAGGAAGGACTCAAGGCAAATCCGCTAAAAGTTCAAGTTGTTCAGAACATGGCAATGCCGAAATCCATACATGATGTGCAAAGGCTAACTGGATGTCTAGCCGCACTGAATAGATTCCTTTCCCAAGCAGCCGAAAAGCAAATGCCATTCTTCAAAGTGTTAAAGAAGGCACCAAAGTTTGAGTGGGGAGTCGAGCAGAAAAAGGCTTTTGACGAGCTCAAAAGTTATTTAGCCGAGCTTCCTATTCTCTCTGCTCCAACAGATGCTGAAGTGATATTCTTATACTTAGCGGCATCGGATCAGACCATTAGCGCGGTGCTTGTACGAGAAGAAGGCCTAAAGCAGCTTCCCATCTACTTTACAAGCCGAGCATTAAGAGGTCCAGAAACAAGGTATCAACCTCTGGAAAAAATTGCTCTGGCATTAGTAAATGCAGGCAAGGAGACTGCGGCCATATTTCTATGCTCACAAGGTATGCGTCTTAACCGATCTTCCACTTCGGCAAGTTTTGACCAAGCCAGAAGCATCAGGCAGAATCGCCAAATGGGCCATAGAGTTGGGAGAACACTCAATCGAATACCTACCTCGGAAAGCCATCAAGGGACAAGCCTTGGCAGATTTTCTTGCAGAAGCAAAGTTCGATCAAGCAATCCCTGTCATTGCCGAACAGAAAAATTCTACCAATGCCGAACTAGCACAGCCCCTGGAATCCGAAGTAGAGCCACCGGACTGCTGGAGCGGATTCGTAGATGGAGCTTCGAATAAAACGGGAAGTGGAGCTGGTATTTTACTTATCGCTCCCGACGGACACGAGGTAACTTACTCACTTCGGTTCTTATTCCCAACTACTAATAATGAAGCCGAATACGAAGCTCTCCTTGCCGGACTCGAGCTAGCGCAAAGTCTATTTATCAAGTCTCTCAAAATCCATTGTGATTCACAAGTCGTAGTGAATCACATGTTGGGTACAAGTGAAGCCCGTGATGAGAGGATGAGGAAATATTGGGACAAAGCGCAAAGCATCAGCCGAAGTTTCTCTTATTTTCGGATAATCCGCATTCCCAGAGCGGAAAACAGCCGAGCAGATATTTTAAGTAAGTTAGCCTCATATCCAAGTTCAAAGGTGGAGGAATTGATGCACAGAAGCATTGATGAAGCTGAGGTACTTTCAGTAGCCAGCTCGCCGAACTGGATGACGCCGATCTTACAGTATCTAGATCAAGGACAACTGCCCGAGGATAAGAGAGAAGCTCAGAAAATCACATGCCGAGCACTTCGGTATGAACTTCATGAAGGAGTCATATACAGAAAGTCCTACCTTCAACCGTTATTGCGATGTGTAGGACCAGAAGAGACGGACTACATCCTTAGAGAAGTCCATGAAGGATCTTGCGGTAGCCACATCGGAGCTAGAGCTTTAGCTAAAAAAGTTCTGAGATGGGGATATTATTGGCCAACTTTGGTACAAGAAGCAGTGCAGCTCGTCAAGACATGTACGAAGTGCCAAATCCATGCAAATATCCCAAGGATGCCGCAGACCGATCTATGTGCTATGCAAAGCCCTTGGCCTTTTATGCAATGGGGCATAGACATAGTAGGACCACTACCACAAGCTCCTCGGCAAATGAAATTCCTTATCGTTGCCGTGGATTACTTCACGAAGTGGGTGGAGGCTGAACCATTAGCTACGATAACGAGCTCGAAGGCATTGGATTTCGTCTGGAAGAACATAGTGTGCCGATTTGGCATACCCCACATCCTCATTTCGGATAATGGGACTCAGTTCACCGACAAGACATTCAAGAATTGGTGCCAAGAGCTGAATATTCAACAGCGGTTCACTTCGGTCTCCCACCCACAAGCAAACGGACAAACGGAGGTAACAAACCGTATCTTGGTGAAAGGGTTGAAAGCTCGGTTAGAACAAGCCAAAGGACAATGGGTAGAAAATCTCCCTCAAGTCCTATGGTCCTACCGAACTACACCCAAAGCTTCCAACGGTGAAACTCCGTACAGTCTGGTGTACGGCGCTGAAGCCGTGATTCCGGTTGAGATCGGCGTACCCAGTCCCCGAACTCTAAATTTCTCCTCAGAAATGAATGATGACGGACTGAGAGCCGAACTAGATCTGGCCGAAGAAAGAAGAGAGTTGGCCTGCATAAAAGCAGCCAAGTACAAGGAGCAAGTAGCCCGGTATTATAACCAAAGGGTGAAAAAGCTGCAATTTCAAGTGGGAGATCTTGTCTTGAGAAACAACGAAGTAAGCCGAGCAGAAAAGCTGGGCAAGCTCGAACCCACATGGGAAGGTCCATATCGGGTGTCAGAAGTCCTCGGCAAAGGGTCTTACAAATTGACTCACATGTCAGGAGAACAAGTACCCCGAACATGGCACATTTCCAACCTCAAGAAGTTCCATTTGTAAGAGACAGTCCGGTCAGTCCGTCTTGTGTCTAGTTCGGTCCTAGAGGTATGTGTTTTCTTTGTTTTTTTACTTTGTCTATGTGCTTTTTGTTTGTCTATGTACGTCTCGTTCGTTTATGTGCGTCTTGCTTGTCTAGGTGTGTTTTGTCTGTCTATGTGCGTGTCGTCTCTTACAAATGTTACTGAGGTATCTTGTTCTTCAAAGGCTGATCCCCTTTTTAGAACATATATAAGCCAACGATTGTGAGTCCAAGCTTCTAAGGAGGATACAAGACCACAATTCAGCTTAAAAAACAAGCAGTTCGTCTGAAACGAACTGCAACAATAAGCCAACGATTGTGAGTCCAAGCTTCTAAGGAGGATACAAGACCACAATTCGGCTTAAGAAACAAGCAGTTCGTCTGAAACGAACTGCGACAAAGGGAAAGTCCGATCCACGCGATAAAACTCGCCGAATTAGGACAAGGGAAAGTCCGATCCAAGCGATAAAACTCGCCAAATTAGGACACAAGCTTAGTCCGGTCAAAGAAATTTACTTCATAAGACCAAAGACGAGTCCGGTCAAAGAAGTTTACTTCATAAAGACCAAAGACGAGTCCGGTCAAAGAAGTTTATTTCATAAAGACCGAGGACCAAGTCCGGTCAAAGAAGTTTACTTCATAAGACCGAGGACAATTACGATGAAATTATTTCGCTGAGCTGTTAATACGCAGTGTTAGAAGCGAAATGAAAATTTCATTTATTAAATCTTGTTCGGCATACAACTCCGCTACCCTACAAAATGGCGTTACGCTATTACAAAGGACTATTCTACTGTCCAGGGTTGCTAAAGTTGAGCCACCTATTCACAAAATCCCCATGAAGCCGAGTTCGGGCGTTCCGGGCAGCTGAAGAATAAGCAGGTTGACGAGATGCTCTGATCGACCTGCCGCCTCTTCCCTGAGCCCGAGAAGCTCTAGCACCTCGGCGGCGAAGAGTCTCTTCACGAATCATTTGCCGATCTTGCTCACTCATAGTCACCGCTCCTCTGCGAACTTCAGTCCGTCCTCGACTTGACGTCTCCGGTTGTTCCTGAGTTCGTTGCTGACTTGGAGTAGGATTTTGAGCAAGTGAATCAGAAGTTTGAGCTGGAGTGCGAGCATCTGTTGGCGGGAAATGCCTAAGGAATCTCTCGATTGAAGGACGCCGGGAAAGAATGATGTCGTACCGAGAAGCCCAGCGCCGCAATGAATTCACGACTTGTTGGCAAACCGAGCTCTCCAGCGCATTGTTCCTCCGGAGTACATGATATTCCTCCCACAGTTCGTCAACTCGTTCCTGAACTTCAGAGATGGTCATTCCCCCGCGCCTGCAGATGAAATCCTCATACGCAGTCCTCTCAGCGACGGCGGTATTCAGCTCGGCCTCCAGATCTTTCTTTTCGGACTCTAAGTCCTTATTGTCGGCCTCCAGCTTCACTGAACGAGCCAAGAGTTCGTCATTCTTCACCTGGTCAGCTATGGCTCTTTTCTCAGCTTCGTCTAAAGCCGAAGAGTACAGCCGCTTCCAGTGAAGTACCCTCCAGCTCCTTAAGAGTTCAGAATATAGAGCAGCTATGTCAGTTCGGCATTTCAGATTACTGAGCAGGTAGTAAACCACAACAGGAGTAAAAGAGAGTACGAAAGGCTATACGAAGACACAAGAGCAGAAAGAAGAATTTTTTCATTCATAAGAAAAAATTTTTCTACACAAGGGCTTCAAAGCCGTTTTACAAGAAGGAAGAAACTAAACTAAGAGAAGGGAGACGAAATCATACTCCGCCAGCTTCGTCTCCGCCTTCTCGGTGAGGTTCAGCTTCCTTCTCCTTGTCTGCTTCAGCTTCAGCCTCGGCCTCCCTGCTCTCCCCAGCCTGCTCGGCGCCACCATAGCCGATCTGCTGCGCCTCCTGCTCGGCCTGCTCATCGCCGGTCTGCCGCTCATGCTGCTCGGTCTCACCCTCTCCGTGGAAAATTGGAGCGGGTGAAACTGACCCTATGGAGGCAAAGATAGCCTCCATATTCTCATCGCGGTCAGCTCGGCAACTACGAACTTGGTCTGCAGAAAGCAGGACCGAGGACGAAGCAAGCTCCTCAAGCACCGGCAGACTCTGAAGCCGAGCTGCTATCTCTCGGCCGTACAGCGGCAGGATGACTTCGGGACCCTGCTCGGCTTTATCGGTCATCAGTTTCAGCAGATCACCGACAAAGGCCGAAAATTGGTTGCTCAGAAAGAGTTTCTCCGCGAAAGCACGGAGAACCTCTCCTTGGGCAACCACGGCGGCAGCATCCCTCCGTTTCGTCTGCTCTCGCTGGATGACGAGCTGGTTTTTGGCAAACTGAGCTTCATCTTGGGCTGAAATCCTAGCAGCTCTGGCTTTCTCAAAGTTTGCCTCAGCCTGCTCGGCCCGATGACAAGCAGCCGCCAACTTCCTCTGCATCTCAGCATAGTCGTTGGACGCTTTGGAGAGTTCGACGGCGACGAGCTTGGAGAGCATATCGTTCCTCTGAAAATGGAAAAAGCAAAAAGTCAACAGAGGGGCCACAAAAAATACAGGAAAAAAGCAAGGCCAGAGAATTAAGAAGAGAATTCACCTCGGCGAAGTCCGTGGGCCATAAAAAGGGCTCACAGATATGTTCCGAAGGAGGCGCCAAGACCACGTCTTTCTCTGGCGCTCTTGGAGGCTTCTGGGTCTTCCCCTTCCTACTTGCCGAAGTCGACTCCGGCTTCTTTGGATCCGAAGAGGTCTTTTGCCTCTTCGGATTCTTTTCGGCATCAGACGCCGAGCTGCTGGTTTTCGGCCTCTCCGGTTCCTTAGATTCGGAGGATTTGCGACCGAACTTGTTTAGCAAGTTCACTGCCAAAAAGCAAGAAAACAAGGTTAGTTTTCGTCGTCAAGGCAGTAATGCATAAAAAAGAAATCCTCACCCTCAGCCTCTTCGTCCGAAGACGAGGAGTCGAACACGAAGTCGCCCTTGACGAGCTCAGACTCCAGGTACTGCTTCCTAATCATAGGAATTTTATTGAGCTCGCCCTCGAGCTCGTCCAACGGTTCTAACCGAGGATGAGGAATCACGGACTTCGGCCCTCTCCAGGGAAAGCCCGGAGCCGCTGTCCTATTATAAAAAAAGAAGCGATGTTGCCACTTTGGCCACTTGGTTTTGCAGAAGGCCCTAAAAGGCTGTAAAGGGATCAAGTAAAACCAAGATCCTTTTCTCTTAAACTGGAAAAAATTAAGGATTGCCCTCAGAGACAGATCCTTGTCTAGCCTACGCAGTTCGGCAGCAAAGGCCGATAAGTGCCTCCAAGAGTTCGGAGTCACCTGACCTAAAGGGAGTTGAAAAAAATCTAGCAGCTCTACAAAGGCAGGGGGAAGAGGGAAACGAAGCCCGCATTCCAAGCCGGCTTCGTAAACGGTGGCGTAACCCTCCGGCGGCGAGTCAGCCCTATGAAGGTCGTCGGGAATCGCAACCTTCCCCCCAGGAAAAAAATATTTTTCGTGTAGGGATATCACAGTATCCTTACTCAAGATGCTGTGAAAATACTCTACGGTCTTCTCCCCGGATTCTTTCCGGCTAGAAGACCCCTTATCCCCTTTCCTACCGCTACCTGACTCAGAAGAAGAAGAAGAAGACATGGTTCTTACTCTTTGAAAGTCTGAAAAAATTCTGAAGAAATTCTTGAAAGCGGAAGGAAATTTTTTCGCAAAAGAGAGAGAATGCAGAAGAAGCAATAGCAAAAGTGATCAAATGATGAAGAAAGGACGTATTTATCAGATTCGGAGAAGATTTCAAAATCATCGCACCGTTTCGAATCCCACCTTTTCAGGATTCAACGGCCGGATTTTACTGTCGCATTTAATTGCAGTCACGCGCAAGGCCACGTCCCCTGACGTCAGCCTCCCCCGTACCTTTATCCAGAATGCCGAAGTGACTCACCTCGCCGAAGTGATTCACTTCGCTTTTCGGGGGGGGTAGTGATGGAGTACGTACTAAACAAGCCCAATAGCAGTGACGGCCCATCAGCCCAAGCCCAAGGAAGAGTATCAGCTCGGCATTACCAAAGAGTTCGGCCCCAGCCTACAGCTCGGTAAAAGCCGACCAATCAAGCTCTACTCTCAGATCGCAAAGCTGCTCGGTCATAGTTCAGAAGTTCGGTCTCAGTATTCGACCGAACTGGGAGATAGTGGACTCATGCAGAACCTCCACGACCTCCACCTACACGATCTATTTAGTGGTGTCAACTCATACAGGATCTCATGCAGGATAGCGGACCAAAACAAAGAGATAGTGGACCCATGCAGGATCTCATGACCTCCACGACATCCACTACCTAGTTAAGGGTGATGCAAGCCACGACCTAGTTAGTGGTGATGCAAGCCACGATCTTAGTTCAATGTATAAATAGAACTTAGATCAGATAGAAAAGGCTCGAGACATCAAATAACATATAGCAAGTCTGTATTTGTAAGCTGGTAAACCAGATCAAGCAATACAATCTTGCCCTCCTTTCTTCCCGTGGACGTAGATTTACCTCAGTAAATCGAACCACGTAATTCCTTGTGTCGTGATCTGTATTTTCCAGCATTCATCACCATCAAAAATTCGCCCAACCATCACAATGTGAGTGAAAAATCAAACCAAACCTGTTCTGAGATGTTGGTCGCCTCCAAAAATGGTGAGTAGTTGCTTCAAAATTGCTGGGATTTCAAGAGGGAGAGCTATATATATATATATATTCGCAAATAAAATAAACTATGATTATATATGTCAATTTATAAAGATTATATGAGTGTTTTTTATTATAAATTTGGATCTCGATGTAGATGGAGAAGCCCTAGAGTGAATTAATTTTGTCAACCAATTCAATCAAGTGGGATGACTCTGTCGGCGTTCTATCCTGTTTTACATAGTAGTATAAAATTTTGTTTTGTTTAATAAGTAAGCTTTATTAATATAAACTAGGTAACTGGAATTTAATTTATGAATGGATGTCAATATGAGAATCATTTTTATTCAAATTTTATGACTTACTCAAGCCGTTGATTTTTGTAGATGAAAGACTCGGATCGCTTCAATGGGCATATAGATGTGATTATATACATTTGTACAACTGTTTTTGGGATATGTGATTAATATGAATATCACGCTTCAAATTACATAAATTTAAATTTCAGACTTGCTTTCATGTGATGACGTATAAATTCTACAGTGGAATGATTGCTACTACTGGATTTTGTTTAGGAATCCAAAGATCCATAACAGTAAAATCAACTTGCTTTCATGTGATGACGTATAAATTCTACAGTGGAATGATTGCTACTACTGGATTTTGTTTAGGAATCCAAAGATCCATAACAGTAAAATCACAAGGCCCAAGACTTAGCTCTTTAATTGCAGCAAAAGACGATTCCGTCGCCTTAGCGGCCTCAACACTCCGGTCTGACATTATGTGAGGGGGTTCAATTAGGGTACGCTTAACCCACTGGCTGCCAGAAACTCATCTTCAATCATGGTAGCAACTACACGATAGCAGTGGACAGCATGTAAGGGGGTTAGTAGCCCGTTAAGGGGGAGGCCTTAACCCACTGGCTGCAAGAAGCTCATCTTTAATCAGGGTGATTAAATTCTACAGTGGAATGATTGCTACTACTGGATTTTGTTTAGGAATCCAAAGATCCATAACAGTAAAATCACAATGCCCAAGACTTAGCTCTTTAATTGCAGCAAAAAGACGATTCCGTCGCCTTAGCGGCCTCAACACTCCGGCCTGACATTATGTGAGGGGGTTCAATTAGGGTACGCTTAACCCACTGGCTGTCAGAAACTCATCTTCAATCATGGTAGCAACTACACGATAGCAGTGGACAGCATGTAAGGGGGTTAGTAGCCCGTTAAGGGGGAGGCCTTAACCCACTGGCTGCAAGAAGCCCATCTTTAATCAGGGTACGCAGTAGCCCGTTAAGGGGATGCCTTAACCCATTGGCTGCCAGAAGCCCATCTCCCAAGGCCTCACACAACATGTAAGGGGGTTAGTAGCCCGTTAAGGGGGAGGCCTTAACCCACTGGCTGCCAGAAGCCCATCTTTAATCAGGGTACGCAGTAGCCCGTTAAGGGGATGCCTTAACCCACTGGCTGCCAGAAGCCCATCTCCCAAGGCCTCACACTTGTGCCTGAGAGATGGAAGCAACTACACGACAACAGTGGGATTCGAACCCAGACTCATTGCAGCAAGATCTGCTCCTTCGTTGCCAACTGCACTACGCCCATGCAGGCACTCTAGCTCTTTTAGCTCTTTTAATGAGTACTAGCAACGTAGCATTTGCATGTTTGGGCCTATAAGTACAAGCTGCAATTAAATTGGATAATTGGCTTAATCCAACCTAAGGATTGAGTAGTAAAATATAGTACTAGTAAAATACAAAAAAAAGCATAAATACATTTCAACTTGTTATTTTGAAAGAAAAATCTTTTGGCTCCTTCATTTATCACTATTTATTTTTAATGCAATCACTTTGTATCTTGGAAAATTTTATCTTTTTTATTTAATACTGATACTCTTTATTTTTAACTCATATCTTAATTATAACATCCTCAGATGTATATATATTCACTCCGATTACATTAATCTATGATATTTCATCAGTACTAGCAAACCTTTTATTTGCAACACTTCATCACGACCAATAAAAAAGTTAATTTGAAATGACTTCTCAAGTAACCTGACGGTTATTACGTATTTTTGTTTCAAGTTATTCTAACTGTTATTAGGTTCTTGTTTCAACTTATTCTAATCCATTTTAATTTTTTTTTATAATTAGCACAATCGGAGACAGAGTTAGAAAAGAACCATGATACATGCATGCTTTTTTTAACAAAATTGATATTGACTCTTCCCCTAAACTAAGATCAAAGGGGCGGGAAATTTAATCATGGTACTAAATCCAAATTTGTTCTGTTTAATTGAAAATTTAAAGAAATTATGCAAGTATAATCTATGTATCGTGATCTGTATTCTTTAATGGCATATGTTAGTATGAGTCACTTTCTTATAAACGGTTATGATATTGATTGTTTAGGTAAAATATTTGCCCATCATTTAATTCCATAAGATAATCGAAACCCTATCATGACCGATTCATAACGGTCAATCAAACCAATCCAGCCTAAATTGACAACCAATGAATCATGAAATTTAGTTTCTTACCACAATACATGCATGTTATGTTTGTTACCAAATCAAGACCATGAAAATTTTAAAATTGATATTGAATTTTCCCCTTTCTTTACTCCAATTTGGGAAATAAATTGACTCCATCAATCTAATAATTCTCCAATTATAAGACCCACTCCTTTCTGCCCCCAAAAATAGAATATTAATTCCGACTTAGTCAAGATCGTAAAATTAAAAGTAAATTTTCATCATCTCATAAATTAATTCAATGGTAAAGAGAATAACAATTATATAAAACGGAGTTTACAATGAAGTGATTAGTACCCCCACACCACCCCCTTACCCCTACCCAATCCCTTCTACAAAATCCTTAAAATTCGAACGTTGCAAGAAACAGAAGCAGAAACCAAAATTTAATTGAAAAAGTAAAGCAAAAAAATGTCTTCTTGCACGGTTGCAATCTCGAGCTCGCCGGTTTTCTCTCCGTCGTCGTCGTCGGCCTCCGTATGCTCTCCGAAAGCTTCATCTCCTCGGCTATTTCGGCTGCAGAAATCAAGCGGGCTCATCAAGGCCCTCTCCGGCGCCGGAGATTCGTCCCCGATTTTGAAGAGGAAGAGGCCGCCGAGGCTCAACATTCCGGTATTCTGCGTGGAGGGGAAGAAGGCGCCGGAGGGGGCGATGGAGGAGGCGGTGGAGGTGGAGGGAGATGGGTATTCCGTGTGTTGTAAGAGAGGAAGGAGGGATGCGATGGAGGATCGTTACTCTGCTGCTGTGGGCATCCAAGGTGACTCTAAGCAGGTAAATTTTTCTTCTTTTTGTGTTTTTAAGGAAGAAACACACACATAGTTGTGTAAAGATTCGACCTTTTATCCTTCTTGAAATCCTAGTTAAATGTGGTTTATTTTGTTTGAATGAGTCTTGATTGTTTTATTTCATTATTATTGAATTTTTATGGAAAATGTGATTCTCTTGCATGGGTTTGTTGTACTGTTTTAATTGTGTGTGTGTGTGTGACAATGTAGGCATTCTTTGGCATTTTTGATGGGCATGGAGGAGCAAAGGCTGCTGAGTTTGCATCTGAGAATTTGGACAAGAACATTATAGATGAACTAAACAGGAGGGGAGATCACAGCAGCATTGAGCAAGCTGTGAAGGGTGGTTACTTGACCACAGATTCTGAGTTTCTCAAGACAGATGTCCGGGGAGGGGCGTGCTGCGTGACAGCCCTCATCACCGGGGGAAAACTTAGTGGTATCCAATGCTGGTGACTGTCGTGCCGTGTCTAGCAAGAATGGGGTGGCTGAGGCTCTCACCTCTGATCACCGCCCGTCCAGGGAAGACGAGAGGGAAAGGATTGAGATGTCGGTAAGCATCCATGTTTTTGCATTGGTGTTTGGTCATATTGATGGTTTGCTCGGTCTTAGGCTTATGTCGTTTACTGTTTCAGGGCGGTTTTGTTGAGTGCCGGAAGGGTGTTTGGAGAGTGTTAGGATCTCTAGCTGTTTCGAGGGCTATTGGAGATCAATACCTTAAACAATGGGTCACAGCCGAACCAGAGACCAAAGTCGTTAAGCTTGATCCAGAATACGAGTTTCTGCTCCTTGCTTCTGATGGATTATGGGATAAGGTAACCATCAACCAACCGTCTAAAGCCTTGTTTTTTTGCATTGCATCTCATACTTTGTCTCACTTCGTTGAGCTTATCTCTCATTGATGCAATGTAGGTCTCATGTATGTTCTATTCTTGCTTTGCAGGTTAGCAATCAGGAAGCAATAGACATTGCTCGTCCGTTTTGCATAGACGTTGAAGAGCCACAGCTGTTATCAGCATGCAGAAAGCTCGTTGATCTCTCAGTTTCTAGAGGCTCTGCTGATGATATTAGTGTGATGCTCATTCAACTGTGGAGATTCTGTTAACAGTTTGGATGAAGAAACGAGGAAAATTAACATAGAGATGACATGGTTTGGAAGGTTTCATTGCAACCGGGGTGGGAATGATGCTTGACACAAGTCTGATCCTAATTCTTTAGTGCTACATTGATTTGCTGATTTCAGCTGGTGGGAGGAGGGAATAGTCTGATTATAATTCCTTTTTTTTTTGGGATATTTGCAAAAGTGATTTTGTAAATTTAGTTGATCCCATTTATTCATTAATTGGCATTCTTTTATTCACGATCATACAGTGCTATCTTTATTTTGATGCTACTGTCAATCTATGATTGAAGTTTGGAAGATGTGAATTTTGGTGCTTCAAATTGAAATAATTAACCAAAATTGGCCGGTCGTTAAGGAAATCTAAGTAGTAGTACTACATCCTACCTAGGAAAATGCAATCCGACTTGAATACAATCTTTTATAAAGAACTTGGAATGGGTTCACACAACTCAAAATCTTCTATACCAGTATAAACAAAATTCAACTTTTCTAATTGATACTTTCTTCGTAAATGGAAAATAGTCTTAACTAGGGGTGGCGAAACGGGTTATCCGCGGGTACCTACACTCGGCAAGTCGGGTACCCGTACCCGATTTCATCTAAATTTGTTGTCCCAATACCCACCCCGCACCATAACGGGATTACCCGATACCCGTGTCGGGTTTTCTGTACCGACATTGCGGGTACCCGTACCCGACCCGAAACCGGTGCTCCTAACATTAATCGTGCAGAAAGAGCTTCACTCACTCCAATTCAGCACATGCCTCCACCTAAACTCTGGTGGCTGGAGGCAGATGCGGGAGGCGGCGGGTAGAAGATCGCAGAAGGGATGGAATTAAATTGAAGAGAGGTTAGAGGAATTTTATAAGAGAAAAAAATTATGGGGAATTAAATATTTGTTATACTAATTAATTAAAATAGAAATTAAAAACCTAATAGCAATCTTCCCTTATTTACAGTATTAATTTTAAATCTTTGATGGTAAGCTTTGAAGTTTGAATAGATAGTTCCGGTGAGTTTTTACTTGTATTTTCGTCAGAATATAAAAATGTTTCAAAAAATCTCTTAGAACTCTTAGATTCTATAAAGTACTAAAAGACGGGTATTATAGGCACTAACGGGTATACCCGCGCAGATAGCGGGTATACCCGCTACCCATAAAACTCTAAAATACACTACCCGATCCCGCCCCATTTCTCCTCTAAAATACACTACCCGATCCCGCCCCATTTCTCGTTATCGTCGGATAGCAGGTACCCGATATCCGGCGGGTATCGGGTCGAGATGGGAATTACCCATTACCCGCTACCCATTTTGCCACCCCTAGTCTTAACGATAGACACAAAATTAGTAAATAAAAAAAATAGAAAGAAAAGGTGATTGAAACATTATTAGTGAAAAAAGAAACACACCTACCTAAATAGAGATTGAAACTTATCATGAATAGATAGATTTTATAGATGAACAAAATGAAAAAACAAGACTAATTTTCGTAAACAATATAGAAAATATACAACTATTAATCCTCTTGTGCTCATGTACGTCTTTGAATTGAAGATGGGGATATTATTACTACCATCAAAGTCGCTCCAAAAGTTCAGTGTAATAGTCACAAGATAAAGAAACTTGACAATGAGAAAAAGAGAACCCTTTTAATACAAGTACGTAAAAACATTGGCATTTCCACATCTATAGAAGAAAGAAACTAGATTTCCATAACGACAAAAACACAATTCAACAAGCATGGAACACCCAAAAACTCATGTACAGTATCTTCCGTTTCAAGCTAATAGGATTGCAAGAAAAGCAACCATATAAAAAGCAAAAGCTAACGAATTCGAATTCCTGAGATTAAACATTATTGGACCAGGAACAGTCTCTTTAATGCCTGAGTGCATTCTCAAGCATCAGCAGCTTTGGCCTCCAGAGGCGTAGCACTTGGCTTGGATCGTTTTGCCTCGTAGTCTTTGACAGCTGCCTTGATTGCATCCTCAGCAAGCATGCTGCAGTGTAGTTTGACAGGCGGAAGGGAGAGATGCTTTGCAATTTCCCTGCAGTCCGGATATGAATGAGGACAAATAACGACTGGGAACCATATGAGCAACCCATAAATCATATGTTAGTTAAATTATCCAGACAGGAAGTTTTTAGCTTTGGACTGTAGTAAGTGAAGCGCTTCTGGCATCATAAGATCGACTTTCCAACTCTCTTGATGAGGCTCTAATTCAAAAGCAGACATGCTTTGGAAGCAAACACATACTGTGAATAATTTTCTGTTAAGGAGGACTGGCGGAGGGCTTGATAGAACATCGGATGTTTCCTTAAAATCTCTATTTCTTTTCATTCTTTTTAATTTAAGAAATCAGAAAGAAATTGAAAATATTATACCCAATAATAAAAGCTCAGATTTAATTATGCTCATGTTTGCTAAATACTTGATTAAAGACAAAAGATAAACACATAAAATCACAGGCCAACCTTAGTGATGACGAACAAACTAAAAGCAACAAAACAACAACGGAACAGAGGCAAGACCCATAAGATGAATTAACCATGCGTAAAGAACTTCACAAATAAAAGGGGCATCAATAGAATCAAGCATGTGATTGGAACTTACGTATTTTTTATCGTCAGAACCTCCTCCATTGGCTTACCTTTCACCCATTCAGTTGCTGAAAATGAAAAATATTGTGTTATAGCAGTATATTCCAGCGAACTAAACTTCGTTTACAGATGCAGAAGAATATAAGACTAAAACATGGAATATCTGACAGTTTAAATATTTGCTTTTGCATCTGCTTATGATAAAAAGTAGTATATGCTAGTAACTAAACAGCAGGGGAATCATATGTATAACCTATTCTGGCAGCATCAAATAAAATGAGAAGACAGCAAGAAAATCAACGGACATAAACAATTACCAATCTCCACACATGCTTATAAGAAATTCCAAAGATATCAACACAAACAAGGCATCGTGTTCACCTTTCATCATACAGTATTACAGTTAACTCGAAATGAGTAACACCACCAAAGCACCTATAATTACACCAGGTTTATATACCTGGAAACATAAGAGGCACGACTAAATTCCTCAAATTGGGTGATAAGACTACAATTCTATGGTCAATTCACATAATCTAGAGTCACCTCAGCTCCAATTATACCAAAAACATACCAAACTCCACTCTCTCTCGCTCGGTGTCTTTAATTCCTCAAAACCAGCTCCGAATTTATCAATTAACCAATCCACAAAATATGTCAAATCATAAAGTTCAATTTTTTAGGGGATATTACGGAAAGCATAGAACTTTTCGATTCAATTCAATCGACATACCCACGGAGGAGGAGGCGATAGCGGAACCACATCCGAATGTCTTAAAGCAAGCATCGACGATTTTACCGCTCTCCCCATCAACCCTAATCTGCAATTTCATGACGTCGCCACACGCCGGTGCTCCAACGAGACCCGTTCCCACATTCGGATCGTTCTTGTCGAACGAACCGACGTTCCTCGGGTTGTCGTAGTGGTCCACCACTCTCTCATGGTACATCCGCCGTAGGCCACTACCGCCGGCAGCCGCGGAGCACCGGAGACGCACGCCGAGACTCGTGGTTGCTATATGCCTCAACATATTTGGATTCACTTTCGAGAATTTTTCCAATTGGAATTTCTTGGTTATTTGCCGATTGAGAGTTCTCTCTTTTTCCCCCTAATTAGTCAGTGAAAATGGTGAGGCGGTGATTGGTGGCCACATATTATTGCCCTCTCATTTAAAATAAAATAAAATACACTTTTTTATTACGTAAAAAATAATAATCTGAAAGAAAACGATAATTAGTGTTTGATTATAATTAAACGAATTTATTTAAAAAAAAGTAAATTTTCTCTTAAAAACGCTTGTGAAGCTATTTCGAGATTCTTCCCACCGCCGGCACCGCGCCCCCATCGGCAAGGAAGAGCTCTTCTCTGCCGGAAGCTGCATCTAACAATGTAAATATCAACTTCGTTATATCAATTTCGAATTCTCATCTTTTTTTCGTTGGATAAATGTTTTTTGTTTAGATTTCGCTTTTGCTCCCCCCCCTCCTCTTTTTATCTGAATTGGAGCAGTTACTGTGCAATTTTTCTTCAACAAGCTATTGTAAACTGTGTTTTTCATTATATACTACTACTATTATGTTTTACAGTAGTTTATAGCTGAGTCGACGTTACGATTTAGTGAATGATTGTTGAATTCATCTAGTTTAATTATTGGGTGCTTTACAAATTCTTAGTTATCGACAAAACATGGATTCTTGGATTCTTCTCAGGCTTTAGCTATATATTATTCGTTTATTATTTTTATTCTTAGTTTCTGTTCTTTCTCATCTTCAGCTAGTCATGGGTGAGGAAGGTGCAGTCGATAATATGAATCTGAATAATGAGGAGAAAATTAAGCAGAAGAAAAATGATAAGAAAAGTAGTGCCAAAAGCGTAGTAGAGTTCCATACTGAGTCCGCTTGAACATCTGAGAATGAAGGTATTTCTCAATTGAAGAGGGATCATAAAAGGGGCAAAGAAAACAAGAAGATTAAGAATAGTAAGGGAGCCAAAGATGTTGAGGCTGACATGAAGAGTGGTTCTAGAAAAGGTGAATTGAGTGTAGTATATGGCGGTGATCGACTAAAGAGTGATAATGCTGAAAGGAATGGAGAGAGTTTTATTGGACTAACAGTGGATCACTCTGGAATGAAGAGTGGTCGAAGAGAGAAAAAGAAAGATAAGAATGAGATAGTGGAGACACATGATACTGACGAAGTAAAGAGGGAAGGGAGTATCAATTGGCAAGAGGGAGTAAATGTATCTGGAAAAGTGAGAGGCAAAGAAGTTCTGAAAGAGAAGATTAAGCAGAAAGTGAAAAGAACTGACAGTGAGGTGGGAGAGAAAGATGGAGAACTGATCCTAGAGCATAGTGAGAGTTGCATAACCAGTGCCACAGAGATTAGGGAGGATATGAAGAAGGACAAGAAAAGGAGGAAGGATGTCAATTTTGCCAGGTCAAAAGACACGCACACTGAAAATAAATCGGATGAAATTGGTTTATCTTCACAGCGGCAGGAAAATGTGCTTTATGATGTTGAAGATCATACTCAGTCAACAAAAGAAGATGGTGGCACCAAGAATAATCATGAAGTGAAGAAAAAGAAGAAGCACAAAAAGAAAGAGAACTACAAAGATGATCTGCCTGCTGCCCAGCAAAAATATGTAGATAGTGACTCCAATAGTGGTCTGAATACTAAGGAGATACCAAATAATGAAGCAGCAGAGTTCACAATCAAAAGGAAGAAAAGGAAGAGTAAAGTTTTGGAAAATTGTTCTAGTGATGAACGAGACAATGAAGCTGAATATGCAAAGAAAGGGAAAAGGAGAAAGACCAGTTTGGTGGTGAAAGGTTCAGTTGATACTTCACCTAACAAAAGTAATAAGAAAGTTAGATTTTCTGATCGGGTTGAGGTATTTACTCTCCCTCCTAAATCAAATACTGAGGATGGTAATGGAGAGAAGGACAATCTGGTAATGGGCAAGCGACTCACACGGGAGGAAGATGAGGTTGTGAAAGGTGCTGTTATGAAGTACATAGAGGAACATGAGTTAGGAGATGAAGGTTTGCAAATGATCTTGAACTCTGGCAAGCACCCTGAAGTGAAAGGTTGCTGGAAAGAAATAGCATCTTCCATACCATACAGGCCGCGTAGTGCGATCTTTTATCGCGCTCGGATTTTATTTATGAGGTCTAAGAGCCGGAAATGGACTCAAGAAGAGTATGACATGATATTGAAATACCAGGAAGAGCATGGTAACAAGTGGAGGGCGTTGGCAGATGAACTTGGTAAACATGCATGGCATGTCAAGGATACTTGGCGCAGGATAAAGGTACGTAGGAAGAAAGGAAATTGGTCACAAGAAGAGTATCAGAGATTATTTGATCTGGTGAATACTGATCTACAATTGAAACTTTCTGAAGAGAAGAAGTCCAAGCATGGAATGTTGCGGGACAATATCTGTTGGAGTGCAATTAGTGATGAGTTATCCACTCGACCTCATTCAACCTGCTGTCTAAAGTGGTACAATCAATTAACATCACCTATGGTAGCTCAAGGTGTATGGGCCGATTCAGATGACTATCGTCTGCTTAGTGCACTTTATCGATTGTATGCAAATTGTGTGGAAGATGTCGACTGGGATGATCTTATTGATACCAGAGCTGGAGATGTATGTCGGAAGCGTTGGAACCAGATGGTTCTACATATAGGTTCCAATGGAAATAAATCATTTGCTGAACAAGTTGAAGTATTGGCTCAAAGATACTGCCTGCATCTTCTTGAAGCAAGAGTTACCTGGGATAGCAAACCAAGGGTTCCTTGATCTGCCCTTTGTAGCTGTGGAGTTTAAAGCTTGATGTCATGAAGAAAATCACTTGTGAAGGTTATTCGTCTCTCCATTTCTCTTTAGTCTCATTGGTATCTGTAGTTCTGTACTCTGGTTTGTCATCTTTTGTTTTAACTTTGGAAGATCCTACATGCTATGTCATACATGAAGATTTTGTCCTTTACATTTACATTTTCTGTTTGCCTGTAAAAAATTAGCCTTCAGTGGATTTGGGTTTGATCTTTATCTTTTTTAGGTGCACCAGGGTTAGGACGAGTTCTTTGAGTTTGTACTAGACTACCTGCTTAGTCAAATTTGTATCTTCTTGTAAAACTTTTTGTAGTTGAATACTTGAATTTCTGACAAGACTTAATTCATGTTTATTATAAGGAAATTGAAGGAATGTTTTCACATGAGTTGGCAGACGTAAATTATTTTAACCATTTAATGTTGAACTCTGAGTAGCTAATAAATGAATATTGTTTACAAATTCTATTTGACTTAATTCTAAACCCATAAACAATTTCAGCATTAAATTTCACTTTAAGGAGCAGTAAATAATTCTGAAATTAATGCATCATAATGTGGGAGAGATGACTGAAAGACATAATTAATGTTACGGTTACAAGAATTTATTTATTTTACTTGTTACAAAGTTGTATGCCTAGGAATATGAAATTAAACTACTAGTATCTTTCAGTATCTCAATTATTTTAACATACCTCTGAAGTTCAGATTCTATCACACAAATTGACAACCTTACCATGTGATTTAGTAACTAATAGTTTTATCTGGACAAATAATGATGCACCCTAGATTTCAGTTGCATTGATATATTGTGCTTATCATGTAAAATGATGGAGACTAAGTCATCTATGCAGAGTTAGGTTACAATTTATTTAGATAATCCAGTGTTCACACTTCTCAAGTTTGAATTGCATTTTTTAATTGAAATTTTATCTGACAAGTTTGGAAAATCACCCCAAATTTTCATTTTCCTGCTGGAAACACTGCATAATTACTATTGAAGAAATACTCACATTTTGTCGACAATAAAATGTGGAGGCTAATTCCAAATTAAAAATGCCCTAAACTACAATATATGTTGCATCCTGCCTGTTTTTTCCATTTCCTGTTCTGGTAGTGATTTTCATGAGATCCACTATAGCCTGTATGCATTGTTCAAGAACAAGCTTATTGACATAAGAATTGAATACTGAAAGTATATTTCATTTTTGAATTTTTCTTAGGTTAAGTTTGATAATTGGATGAACAATCACAGGACCTATAGTCAGGTGTCGATATCTAGATTTTAGAGAGTCATGGTTGTGATGTGCATGAGTGTTTGGTCCCTATTTTTCTTTTTCTTGTTTTCATCTTAAACAACCATAGTTGCTTGCTTATTCAATCGCTGGATCAACCCACAGATCGATAGTCCACAGTAGTTTCCAAAGCATTACATACGTTTTTACTTAGGTAATAAATACTTACATAACTGCACTATAAGAGACTCAAGAAACAGATTTTCACCATACCCATAGCATACTCTCCCATCTTGCTGCCTCATTCCCTCTCATGCCCCTCCTGAATGCTCCAATGGAGACCAATAAGAGCAACTGCAGCGCTATTTCTCTTCCTACCGGCTTCTCTAATATTAATCTGAAGCATGAAATCCTAGATGATGACTTTGTCATGGATAATAATATCTCACCATCAAAAGGTTATCTTCAAGATTTCCAAGACCTCGGACAGCTTCTGGTGACAGCTTCATTCTGTAATTGGGATACTGGGATACACGCCAATGGCTTCGATCCATTTGCTTCCCTTCCCCATGGCTCTGTTACAGATTTTGGTTTATACAAGTTTAAGCCTTACGAGGAAAATGGCGGCATGCATTCAGCCATTCAGGACTTCCAGGCTGGTGGATTCTTGAACTTTGCAGACAGGAAAGGTTTGTCAATTGTAACTAAAACAGCTTCTGCACACGATTCAATGCCATTATGCTTTGCGGTTCCTGATGAGAGCTCTTGTGTGACTGGTAATAATTCTGGTCACCATAACAAAGATGGCAGTAAAAGAAACAATAATACAGTTCACGCTAGTAATAGCAACGTCAGTGAATCTTTGTCTACCAAAAAGTCTGTTAGGGCCCCAAAGAAGTCCAAATCAGCCAAGGGGCAGTGGACTGCTGAAGAGGACAGGTGAGTAACCAATAAAGATTTATACGTTTTAGTTCTGTATTTTTATTCGTGTTATATATGTTTGAGGCTTGAGTGCTTAACTCTGTAATCTGCAGGCTCTTGATCCATCTGGTTGGGAAATATGGTGTGAGAAAATGGTCTAATATTGCCCAAATGCTAAAAGGCAGGATAGGCAAGCAGTGCAGAGAGAGATGGCATAACCATCTGAGGCCTGATATTAAAGTTGGTTTGAATTATCTCTAACTTTTCTATTTCTTGTTCATTAACAATTAAGTGATCTAGTTTATGCATTCGTACATCAATAAGTATATGTTGACTGTATTTAAATTTTGTTTATTGTACATATGACAAGTGCTTTGACCATCTCTAGCTTTTCCACTGGATCTTCCTAGAAACATGACTGTCATGTTTTAGTTTTTTATGATAATTCATTTTACATCGAATTGGTAGAATCCAATGAATAATCACTGCTTCCTATAATTTTGTCAAATTCAGAAGGATGTATGGACTCTGGAGGAAGACAGAATACTGATTGAGGTTCATTCTCAAGTGGGGAACAAATGGGCTGAAATAGCGAAAAGTCTCCCCGGAAGGACTGAGAACACCATCAAGAACCATTGGAACGCGACAAAGAGGAGGCAATTCACCAGACGAAAATGCAGGACCAAATGGCCGAGGCCTAGTTCCCTCCTCCAGAACTACATCAAGAGTCTCAACTTTGAGAAAGAGAGCAGCAGCAAGAGATCCAAAAAGAACCAACCACCGGCCACTACTGATAATGGAATCCTCAGCAACAGTTCAATCACCACAGCTCAGGAGACGAACATCGAGTTCAGCCTGGATGATCACATGGTGCAGGAATACGAGTTTGATGAGATCCAAGATCTCACATTTGATGATGATAGCCTTTTCACTGGGAGCAGCATCAACATGTTGATGGATGATGCCATTCCGTATGAAATTGACGACGGACAATGTTATGGTGCTGGGCTTCCACTTGTCATCCCTCCATTGATGCAGTGTGGAGTGAAGAAAGAGCTTGATTTCCATGGGAATGTCTGAAATAAGAAATTTAAAATGAGGAGGGTGATAATAAATCTTTATTATGTTGTCTATTTATTTAGTTTTACTATAGGGATACTTGTTTTTTCTAATCTATGGCATAAACGTGTATGATTTGCTACAATGGAGTGGTTCAAAGTTGGAACAATGTTATATCCTGTACTGTTTTATTACTCTTTTAAAAATAATAAACGAAATATTTATTGAAAAAGTTTTTTTTTTTTTTTTTTGCTGAATTCGAACTGAGTTGAGTATATATAATTAGCCAGATGTGCAATACTATTACATTGAACAAAAAGAAGGAAAAATCTGATGTATTAAACCTAAGGATATAATTGAAAAATGCATCAATATTAAAGCGGAAAGTGATAAAAATTGTTATCAAAACCTCGTTTTACTAAATAAAAGTGAGTAAAACTAGTCTACAAAAATGGAGTACTAAAGCGGACTTGGGCTTGGAATAATAGGGAAATCATCCCACATCATTGCGAGAAGGCTGATATATAGCGAGGGAGGTACTATATACTGTGTGCTCGTCGCTTATTAAGCAGCATACGCATATTTTTGGAGGGTTGTCTATAACAACCCAACAATTTATAGTTCAATTTTTCTAGTGATATTGTCTAAAACATATGAGGCCATTTTAAGCGCTCATATGCCAAACATTTTTCTTATCTTCGTTTGTAAAGTTTACTCTCCTTAACTTGTCTTTAATTGTAATATTGATTATGTATAAATAGATTCCATTTAACTTATAAATAGATTTTCCATTGCGTTTAATAATGTATTATGTATTGTGACTATAAAAAACATTATAATAATAATGATTAACGAAAAATTAGAACATTATTTTTTATTTTGATTCATGCCAACTAATATGAAGGAAAACAAAGCAGCACAAGTTTTTATTGCACAAAAATGTGTATAATACCTATGCATATGCATATTTACTAACTGCCACAAATATGGAATCTCGTCTTGTGTTATTTAGCATGATTTTGAACATGTATTATTATGCAGATTTTCTGTTGAAGTCGGAATTTTCCAAACATGTCACAATTGAATTAATGGCCAGTGGAGCAAAACCAAATCATTACATTTCTAGTAGTCAAAATATTCATGAAAGAATTTTCCGATATTTGTAGGGAAAGAAAAGTAGAAAACAGTAAGAGCAAAAACCGCCAAAAAACTCCTCATGACAAGCAAGCAAAGATACAACAATGGTTGATTTTCTAGTCTACCAACAAAAATTTGATCCTAAACACCAACCCCTTAAGCCGTCTTGGGCTTTGGCTTAATTCGCTTCACCCTCGAATATAAGAACACCCCAGCAAGGGCTACTCCAGTACCTGCATCCCATCATCCAAAAAGTTAAAAAATATTCAATTCAACTATTTCATTTTTATCTTATCCCAAAGTAGTCGTTCGTTAGTACCTAGGGAATTGATAGGTGAGACGGGTGTGCGGAAGAAGAGAACCGATGTTACAATCACCACCACCCGCTTAACACAGTTTCCTACGGAATGGGTGACAGGAGATACGCGCTGCAATATCATGTACGAGACCTGCACCAACAGCTCTCTTCAGCACTTAGATTGACTATAAGAACAATCATCGATGCCATTAGCATCCATCACAAATTGGCCTCCATCAACTAAAATGAGTTTCCCACAATGCTAAATATAACAAGTTTCACAATAGACAGTATACGTGATGTATAATACGAGCATATGCTTCTAACTTTGATGAAAAACACACTGCCGTATAAAAATATCTTCCAATGAGTACCTGTTGATATGCATGGAAGCAGAGAGCTGCAATGAGAGATCTAGTGTAGAGCTGATTGACATTCACCCCCTGCCAATAGAAAAGACAAAACATAACGTACGCTCGTTAGCAAACGTCTTTGGTCATGTCTAGAAGAAATTAAAAGTGAAAATTTTGCTATTAAGAAATGCATGTTTAATATAATGATAAGGAAAGTCCTGCTTTCTATATATACTTACGGTAGCCTGAAGGTATGTAGGTGTAAGCTTGAAGCCTTCCATGGAAAACGCGATAGGTGCCATCAAGAAGAAGGACATAATGGTAATGATTGAGAACAAGGTAATGTTATCCAAGGAATCCTGCATGAAGAGAGATTGATTTGAAGCACCATTTCTGGAAAAGCTGATAGAAAGTATGTAAAATTCCTACTCCATTGGTGAAATTAGGCCAGCAGAAAAGTTGAACAAATTGTAAAAGATCACCTCAGGTACTCATCAGTTGTCATATACTCCCTCCGTCCCCAAAGAGTATGAACTTTGGGTTCGGCACGGGTTTTAATAAATGAGGGGAAAGTGAGAGAGAGAGAGAGAGGGTAGTGGAAATAATGTTAGTGGAGTGTGGGTCCACATTATTATAATGGTATAAGTGTTAATGGTAATGGTAAATGGTATAAGTTGTAAATAAAATGATGTGTAGGGGTAGTATGTTGTTTGAATTTTTTAAAATTAGAAAGTTAATACTCTTTAGGGACGGGCGAAAAAGGAAATAGTTCATACTCTTTGGGGACGGAGAGATATAGTCAGGACTTGATAAAAAAAGAACTGTTAATCAAGTAGAAACATACCTCTTTCTTTACCATAAACTTTTTGCTAAGGACGTTACGAGATTGGTTTGTCAAATTTGAGGCCATAGCACTCCAAAATCCAGCCCTTCAAAAACAAAGATAGTGCAAAGTTTGTGAGGATATAACTAAGCAGATATTGATAAAGCCATAAAGGCAATGACAAAATTGATGAGTGATTTAGTAGCATATGTCAGGATTCTTTACCAATTGAAAGAGGCCTCAGTCATCGATGCCAAAGCTACTCCACCAACAATTGGCATAAGGGATGAAACTACCCATAGTGTTGGGAACTGCGAAAGAGAGGTCACGGCAAAGTAAGATATAATAAACCGCATAGTCCAAACATCAAAGAACACAACAAAGGCAACAGGCAGCCATATTCTATGTAACCAAATGCCATTAAGTGAAAACAAATTGAGCTTCACAAAGATATTGTATGCTACCAATAGAGCATATTTGGACATATTTAAGAACACAGGGACATCTCACCTCTCCCAAGAACATGGCAGAGAGGACCACGGAGAAGAAAGGCTCCATAGCTTTGATCGTATGAGTGAATGAAACAGCAACTTTTCCAAGACTCATATTGGTGAAGAGATTGCCTAGCGTATGAACCATTGCCAATGGAAGAATTCCAGCAAGCTGTAAAATTTGGACCCAGGATCTTAATTAATGCTTATGCCAATAAATTGATTTCAATATATCCGAGGAGTGTTCAAGAAGTACCTGGGATCCACTGATTTTAGGCCGTTTGTACAGATTCAAAGTCCACATTGTAACAACAAGCACAGTTCCAACAGCAAATTGCACAAGGGTTACTGTCATTGGGTAGTGAAAAGCTTTGAGAACCTACAATAAAAGCATGATCATCATCATCACATACACTAGTAACACCACACTAAATAAATGGATTTAGATGATGTCTGACTTCCACAAGCTCAGAGCTTCTACAAAATAATCATCATCCCAAAATTCACTCCTTTAGTAAAATCCCAAATCATTACATCAATTCCCTAAAAAGGGAAAATGAATATCCTCTGACATGAGGTGTTTTTAATCTGAAACAAGTGTTTTTAAGAGCACTAAATACATAATAAACAGCAACTGATCCATGTATTAAAAACCATTTTACTGAAATCTCACTCAACAGCAAAAAATTCTGAGGCAAAACCATTCATCTGTGAAATTGCCATTAAAGCCACATTCTTCCTAGCTCTAGTTCATAGCATACAACCCAGAAAAAAAAAAAGCAACATAAATCAGCATGAGACAGAAAACTAAGATCTTTCCCGGAAACCACTTCAACATAAAGGATCAAAATTGAGTAAAGGTACAATGCACTATAACTACTAAATTCTTTCTACTCCTAAAATACATCCTAAAAGGGAAACAACATAAATAAACAAAAGACAACAGACTTAAATAATTCCTGTAAATCACTTCAACATAAAGAATCGGAAAGAATAAAGGCAACCAAAATCAATATTTTTCTCAGATTTACTAATAGCAATCGGGCACAATTACAAACAGAATCACATAAATCGGAATCTGCCGAAACATGCAGACACTAGACGACATAAATCAGAGCACAAATTATACAGCAACAACTACCTGTTTGTTATAGATATTGAAGTAGATGTTAAACAGGTACCATAGCCCGAATAGAGATCCGAGCACCACGGTATCCATGGCGGAGCTCTTCGGCTTCGGGATCTCAGCTGGCCCAGCGCTCTCCGCCGTGGCGCGAGACACAAGTCCATCAGATTCGGGCTCGGGGGGTCCCGGATTCGGCCCGGCCACCCACCCGTTCTGCTTCAGCGAGCAGCTAATCGGGCTCAACTTTCGGGCCGATGCAGAAAAGGCGCCGGGGAAATGGAAGTTTCCATGGGGGAGGGCGGCGACAGAGTTGAGGCGGCGAGCGGAGAGGGTGCGGGGACGGGTGCAGAGGGAAAGAGAAGGCGCGAATGTGATGGCCGTGCTCTGCATTTTCTCTCAGATCAATAGAGCAATTGTGTGTGAGTGTGAATATAATAGGGTGCGAGAGGAACGTCGGAGGCTCCGTCGAGAGGAGAGAAGAGAGAAGAGTTGTGACAGTGGGAGGGCATATAGATTCAACAATTTTTGTACGTATGCGTGAGGGATATTCTCGGCATTTCCCACACTCACAAAAGTAGGGGATCTATATTTATTCCGATATCATTGTAGCAAAAAAGGCGATTCCGTCGCCTGAGCGGCCCCCACACTCCGGCCCGACATCATGTCCCACACTTCAGCCCGACATCATGTGAGGGGGTTCAATCAGGGTACGCAGTAGCCCGTTAAGGGGATGTCTTAACCCACTGGCTGCCAGAAGCCCATCTCCCAAGGCCTCACACTTGTGCCTGAGACACTTCAGCCCGACATCATGTGAGGGGGTTCAATCAGGGTACGCAGTAGCCCGTTAAGGGGATGTCTTAACCCACTGGCTGCCAGAAGCCCATCTCCCAAGGCCTCACACTTGTGCCTGAGAGATGGAAGCAACTACATTCCAGCCCGACTCACACTTGTGCCTGAGAGATGGAAGCAACTACATTCCAGCCCGACATCATGCGAGGGGGTTCAATCAGGGTACGCAGTAGCCCGTTAAGGGGGATGTCTTAACCCACTGGCTGCCAGAAGCCCATCTCCCAAGGCCTCACACTTGTGCCTGAGAGATGGAAGCAACTACACGACAACAGTGAGATTCGAACTCAGGCTCATTGCAGCAAGATCTGCCCCTCCGTTGCCAACTGTGCTTTATCATATGATCATGCTTAGTTAACGAGAAAGTAAAGTTAACAAAGAAAAAGATTTCTGGAAAAATGAATCCTGGGAATATGATTCCTAATAACTTTACTTTTATGTGTTCATAAAATATCAACATTTTAAATTTTATATTTGATTTAAACACCAAACTAAAATTATACTCCTACTTATTATTATTTTTATTTATAAAAAATAATAATAATATAAATTTTTTAATAAATTATTATTTACAAATGATAATAATTATATTATTATATTTATTAGTTTAAATATGAATTATCCATCATAATTTAAAATAATATAATTACAATTATAGTTAAATGAAGTATTATAATCATTAATAATGAATGTGATTATAATTATAATTATACATATTTACTGATATTATAATTGAATAAATTTTATAATTTGAAATTTCACTATGACTTTATTGATTAATTATTAATTTATAAAATAATAATTTCTATTTATTATTATATAATTTATTTATATAATTATATTTTAATTATTTAATAATTATTAATTATTATTATGATAATATATATATATATATATATATATATATATATATATATATATATATAATAACGATAATTTTAATTATAGTTATTTACTACACCATAATTAAGTATGGTTTATAATTTTAAAATGTTTTTTATACATTATAATTAATTAATTAATTAATTAATAATGATGATGATGATGATAATAATAATAATAATAATAATAATAATAATAATAATAATAATAATAATAATAATAATAAACTATACATACTTATATTGCATCAAATATGTAAGAATCTTAAGACTTGAAAAAATAATACCTAAGAAAAGTTAGGATTCAAAATCCTATATAGTTGTACTAACTTTCCTTATCTCGGGATTCTGATTACTTTCCTAATTTGATTAAAAACTGAAACAAACACATGATTTTAAAATTTAAGGAATCAGATTACTTTCTCAGATAGAATCATGGCAACCAAACATGGCCTATCAATATTCTTAAGATTACTATATGAATTTTCCTAATCTTGTTCTTGTACTCTCCCCTGTCCCCACAACCAATAATAGTACTCCTCCTTTATATCCTTTGAATTTTAAAAAATAGTACTCCTCCTTTATATCCTTGAAAATAAAAATTTTGATGCTAAATTGATAAAGTATGAGAAATGTAGAAAGAAAAATAATTAAAATAATATTAATGAAAAATGATACTCATTTTATAAAAGAGAAAAAACTTGTCAAAAATAGAAAGAACTAATTTTGTGGGATGGATCAAAATAGAAAAGAAGACTATTTTTATGAGACATGAATATATTAAGAAAATTTTAATAAAATATAAATTTTAATTTTATATACTACTCCAGTACTATAATTATATAATAGAATATAAATAGAAATTTTTTCATATATAATAATAAAAATAAACTAAGAGAATTAATGATGAACATGTCAAAATTACAAAATAAAATAAATAATGATAGACGGATGAACTAGAATAGTACTCCTATATAATACTTCCTTCGGTCCATTCTAAGCTAACACATTTTTCTTTTGGGATGTCGCTCTCTAAATGACACATTTCTAAATATTGAAACATCATCCTCTCTATTTTTTCCATCTCTCGTGCTAAAAAATAACACTACATAAAATCTCATGCTGAATTAGAAATGTTCCACTTAGATTAAGACGAGGGAGTATTTGCTTAATCTTGTACTCTCACAGTCTCACATCCTTATGGTCTTCTTTTTTCGGTGGCTTAGGAGTTTAAGAAATGAGAGATAATATAAGGTGGAAAAAGTTAAACTACCATATTAAATAAATGTCAAATTACACAAATAATGGTAGATAGGCTAAAATTAGGAAACAAGAAAAGTAATAAATGAACAAAAAGAAACCTTTTAAATTGTAGTTCTATGTTGTTCAGAGAAATCATATATGTTTGAGAAAATTAATTATATAATTTAACTGACGACATCAATTAAATTCTTGGGCATGGATCCCTTGCTGTTGTAGAGGTGTGCTCTCACCGTATAATATTTTAAAAAATTAATATTATAAAATAAAATATTGTACTGTGAGAGCACAACCCCCCCTACTGTGCAGGAAGTATGAAACATTGGCATATTGAATCGTATAAATTCCTTTAAATTAGAGGAGAAATTCATCGAATAACCTCTTTCATGCAAATATAACCATTCAATCACTCCACTGAACAAAAGAGTGGATTTTCATTACATCAATATAGATATTAGTATTAGAGAGAGAGAGAGGTGATGAGGATTACTAGTGCTCTACATCTTCACCATTTACAACTTTACAGGGAAGCTAGCAGTCTTCATCGCCTGACAGACAGGGCAAACCTCAACAAATCCTTCACATTCTGCACACAGGCACAGGTGTCTGCAGGGAAACAGTAAGATCGAAACCTGCTTCTTCTTGCAGCATCTGCATTTTAGCCGATGATGGCTAAGGTGATCCGGATTCTCCGAGCTACAGATCATGCCGGGGGGTTGCTTCAAGTAAGACAGAGCATCGTCTACCTCACTGTCCCCGAACCCTTCATTGCCATGGGCCGTGCCTTGCGCCAGGAGCTGCTGGATATTGCTCTTCAGTGCGTTGGCCATAGACTCGTTGTACTTTGCCTTGTAGTGCCATGACTGAGCTTCCATGGCCACCTGCTTTATTCTGTCCTCCAACTCCTTGTTCTTGTGGTTAATGCTCTCTATTTCGATATCCTTCTCGTGTAGTTTCTTGCTCACTCTTTTCTCCAATGCATTCAGCAAGGAGATTGTGTGCCTTTTGTTTATCTCTCTTCCACCCTTCAGGATATTCTCTTCCTGCTCACACAAGGGGAAAGAGAGAGAGAGAGGGAGACTCATTTTGAAAGATGCTTAAATAAGCCTCCTTTAGTAGTGATGACTATAATAAAGAGTTGGAATTTTGAAAAATTCTGATATACCTGAAGCTTGATATACTGCCCGAGTTCTTCCATCTGTCGGTCCATCTCGTGTTTAACAGTATTACCCAGAGAAAGACCAAAAGGGAAGGCGTTGGTCAGATTCTCACTGGTTGAAGTAACATAGGAGCTATGCTCTTCTTTCTCATTTGAAAGTCTGAGCCCCGGCGATACTGGTGTGGGATTTAATAGGAGCCCTGTATGGCTAGGTTTGTTGAGGTGAAGGTTGGTATTTGCAGACATGTCAAGCTTCTGCTGCACATACACACTTTCTTCTTCCCTAACTCGTTTGCAAGGGCGACTGTCAGAGGGAGCACATTCATTTCTTACGCAATTCATCACGCCAAGGCCACCAGGGTACTGAGTTGGAACTGCACAAGGATACATATATGATACATTAGGTGAGACGAATTATGCGCAACCAAAAGATGATGGCAGGGGAAAATGAATTCATGTGTTAGACGTAGAAAGAAGATGAAATGGAAGTACAAGGTAAAGAGTTTCCATCTTCAACAAGGGCATTGAACTGTTCGAAAACCAGGGAGGTTATTGCCTGACCGCATATAGCACGTGAAGAAGATGTATGAACAAAAGAAAGCTACATGTCGATGGAGCGAGTTATTCAGGGAAAGGGAATAAAAAAAGAATGAAGCCCTTCCTTCGCAAATTAACAAGCCCTTTCTAAAAGTGTAGAAACATGAACCAAAGCAGTACCACGCTGTCATAGCCAATTTACCACCTTCATACGACAAACTAAATGTAATTGAACCCCAAGCTTAAACTCAAACTTGTGTAAGTATGTAACCTATCAAAAACTTTCATACATCTTTCATACATCTTTCACGAGTCACTAAAGCAGAGGAATGGACGTCACTTATCAAAAACTAAGGCAGGCACTTGAACATGTAACAATGCAGTGTCGTCAGACAGGAACAAATACGAACACCAATTCGTTCGGTTTGCATTTAATTCAAAGTTAACACAATACAGTGCAAAATCACATTCTAAAATCCCAAATGATCACTGCCTCTCTGTATGATGCAAGGCCATCAGACTATATAAACATGAATGTACAAGTAAAAGATCACAATGGTCAATGGCAATACATTAATGTAAAAACTAGTAGCAGATGCTTCGATTTTCTAACAACGCCACAACACATCCTCACCATGTCCAATCAACTGAAGCTGAGGCGATGTGGTTTTATTGTACCGGGAGTGGTTCCCCTCCACAACACCATGAAAATTTCCCCCTAACATCTTCCTGCAAATCACACTGTAATGCATCAGATATGATAATCAATCTTGATCAAAATCAATCAGAAACCTAGCAACTAATTTAACAAAACCTACAATGGCACCAAGAACAAATGAGGTAAAAAAAGTCCTAATTCCAAGACCTGATTGAATGATTATTAACAAAAATTGTTGATGTCCAAGATCAACACAACCAATTTCAAACAGAAAATGAAGATCCCAACAACACCAAAAACAAAAATCAGCTCATAAATCAAGGAAAAAAGGGGGCAAGATTCACACAAATGATGTGATCAAGAAAAAGTGGGGTCCTGACCAAAAACTCAGCTGAGATTTAGATGACCAATATGTAGCCAATGTAGGAGTTGGGGGAAGGGAGGAAAGCCAGAAAGAATCTTGTTGATTTGGTTCAAGAAAAAAGGATGGCAATAATAATGAAAGTGTGTGTTGTTGGTGGTGGTGGAAGATATGTAGTTGTTATTGTCGTTCGGGTTAAGGAAAAAAACGATTCCATTCGGTGGTGTTGGTGTGAGAAGAAATGGGGGGAGAGTGAGAAGATGATGACTTCTCGTCATTGTTGAAGAAATCTTATTCTCCATCTTTCGGTATTCTCTCTCATCCCTGTTGGTTGGTTTTTCTGTCTGTCTGGCACCTTTCTTTTCGTTTTCCTCAAACCAGTAATATTTGCTTCTCACTTTTCCATTTTTTTACAAACCAAACTTGGCCCATTAATTATCTTTTTCTCCACCTTAAAAATATATACCTACGCTTTTTTTTTGGTCACTTAACTCTTTTCTTACATTATAATCATTAATATTTATAATAATCATTTTTTATTACTAGAGTTGAGTATTCTAGAACGAAAAGTCTCAAACTCATCTTGCAACCGTTTCGCAAATTAAATGTCACACTTAATTGATACTACCACAATTGGGATATTGATTTAAAAACCATAAACTACAAATTGTATATATTAGTCTTAAAAATCATACTATAAATAGTATATATTAGTCTTAAAAATTATAAACTACAAACTGTATGGAAGAAGGTTCAAATATTTATATGTTATTTTGAGATTGCAATATTCGCATTCTTTATTTATTTGACTAAATGCACAACTCAATTTTGTTTGGTTTAACATAGGAAGCATCGTGGGTGCACAAAAGAAAAGATTGTGTGTGGATTTTATCATTTTATTAGGTGTGGGGTTTATTTATTTATACCATAATGAAAGGGTCAAATTAAATGATATTAGGTTTGAGTTTTACCTATTTGTAAGTAATCTACTCACATAAGTCCATTAACAAATTACTAGTAATACTAAACATTTTTTTTTGAGAGATACCAAACCAGTGATTGCTTAGGTTCGTCGATTGCTATTTAATAGTCCTAATTAATACTAGTATAATATTATTGAAATGGATGGAAAGAAAATAAGCATGATGACAAGAGGATTTAGAGCATCCGCAACAGCGGTCGTTCCGACGGACGTCCGACCGGCGTGCCGGAAGTCTGTGCAGGACGTCCGCCATTAGGCAGCAGGGAGGCGGACGCGGACGTGCGTTGCGGACACCGGAGTTCCGCGGCATTCCGGGGACGTCCGCCATTGCGGTGCCACGACGGACGTCCCGACGGAACGTCACGATTTTTATTTTAAAAAAAAACTCTATATATACGGCTCGTTGAACATCATTTCATTTGCACCACTTGTTTTAACAAGTTTCTCTATCTCTACTTTCATTTCTTTTGAAGATAAATGGAACACCACGATAATGATTCATCTGCCACGAGCTAGTCACAAACGCCGACTTTTCCTGTTAGAGTTGGGGGAAATGCCGGCGGAAGTGCACCGATGTCCGAGATGATGCTCGGAATAGCGCCGATGATGTCCCAACCCCAAATGGCGGGGATGATGCCCGGGTACTACAATATGTACCCCCTTGGTGTGAGATGATGCCCCGAATGCCCAGGAGGAGTGTCGCGATGACGGGAATGGTGCCCCAAATGCCCGGGATGATGATGCCTGGGTTGATGCAGGGCATGCCTGCCGCTGCGGGGGGAACAGACAGGGGGTCCCCCAATCACCTAGGACAATGTCTATCGCCCCTATATGGATTTATTATCTAGTGATTCCCCCCAGAGTACTCCTCTGGAGACTCATTTCACCGGCATTGAGACTTTCTCGTTTGAGGAGTTGAGGCTATCTCCGGTCAGGGAGTCTCCCACTGAGATGCCTTCGGCGGCAGGGAGGACACGGAGGCAATGACAAGGGCACTACTTCGTCCTCGCGTGCGGGGAACGAGGGTGGGGCGGGGGCCGAGGGGGAGGAGGAGGAAGCCGACAGGAGAAAGAGGACCATCTGGAGCATAAGGGAGTGCGTCGCGCTAGCGAAGGCCTGGATCAGTGTAGTTGAGGATCCCTACGTCGGGGCTAACCAACATATCGACAGAATGTGGTGGCGCATTAGCCAAAACTACCTCCAATTCAAACCGCCAGGTGTAAAGCCTCACGATGGAGAGCAATGCCGAAAACAGTGGGAGCGACTGAGGAGGCAGCTCAGCCGATTTGCCGGCATCTATCAAAACAACCTTCGCACGGCAACCAGCGACATGTCCGCCGATGATGTGAAGCTTCTGTCTCACCAGCAGTTCCCCGACAGTGAATTGGGTTTCGGGGAATTCAAATATTGGGAGGTCTATCTTGTGGTGCATACTTCTGCCAAGTTTAGTTCGGGTGTTGAAGCTGGCTGGCCGAACTCCCTGGGAGTACAACAGCAGTGCCGGTTCCCACGAACTCCCTGACGCCGAGGCAGAGTTCCCGACCCCTCAATCGTCTTCCCGCCGCCGTCGCCCGGTTGGGCAAAAGACCGTGATGCGGATGGCTAGGGGAAGCGCTAGCGGGTCGCCCGAGGTCCAATCGGCAGCTCCTTCCCAGATCGATCTCGAGCTCCCCTCACTCACCCGCATACAGCAGCATGAGACCCTGATACACACTATGGAAAAGTGGTATGCAGCGACTGACCCCTTATACAAGTTGATGCTTAAGGATGTCATCGACAGTATGCGCCGCGATTTGGGGATGCCACCCCTGCCCGTGAGTGACGACGGGACTGGCGGCGGTGGCGACGAGGAGTGAGACGGGGGCTGCATTTGTCGAAGCTTGAGGTTGTGTTTTTTTAACTATGTATTTTTTATAATAATTATGTATGTTTTTTGTTTTAAATAAAGTGGTTGCATTTTCTCCGTATTCGTGTCAAAATTTTAATTCCGTAAATTGTTTAATTTGGTGAATTTGTAAATTTTTATTATTGTGGATGTACGTCGGGATGTCCTTGGGGATGTCCTTATGACGTGGCAGGAGGTATTTTTGAGAAGTCCATCGGGATGTCCGCCGGGACATCCGTCCCACCGTGGATGCTCTTATGGGGTTTTCTTCTATGGGGTTTTCTTCTTTATTGCGTTGTGATATCTTCGGTGGTGGTGGTCGGCTTCAAGGCACTCAATTCCAACTGACCTATAATAAGTGCAATTCACGTGACACGTCTCAAATATTTTAAATATATAGTACTACGGCTTATATCTTGATTAAATAGATTGTCATAATTAACTTTTATGTTGAATAATAACGTTAATCATGATTAACGTTATTTGGCGTTGCAAGAGTCGATTTCTTTGCCTGAACTTTTATATTATGAAAAAAAGAGTGGCATCATCGCATTTTGTTTCCCATGTAAGGAGGTAATAATTTTTTTTTATTTTATAGTAGTATTAAATAATTACGTTGTACCTATGTTCTTTTTAATTTTGTTGGTGAGCAAGTTATGAGTCATAGATCACAGTTCATAACATATCAACTTTGGGGGTCCCCTACCAAAACAAAGAAAATGGAAAGAGAATTAAATGTAATTCAAAGTATATGTTCAATTATTTATCAGTGTATTTATGTAGAACTTTTGTAGGTAATTGTATGCCAACTTTAAGAAATTTGACGAATAAGCCAGTCATGCCAATGCCAGACTTTGATTAATCTTAAAATTCATTTTTAAATCGTCCACCACTTTCAAGGATAGTTGATCCATAGTATATATATAGATTTCTATTCTACTCCATGATAGAACATGATCCACACGTTTATATATTTTGAGGTATTCTAAAATTCATTAATATCCTATTTTTCTGAAACCAAAAATTTTAGTGATGAGAAGTAATGAAAGGTGTGAAGCAATCCGAACTCGAAAAAATAAATTAAAGACGACATTTTGACATGTTACATAATACATGATGAAACTCATTAATATTTCGCTAGCATAGCACATCGAGATTGAGTAGGTTAGGTGTGTTTTCATGTATAATAATACTTCATGATGTGCTAGAATTATCATTTTAATTTTATCATTCCGATTCAATTCACTACAACCTTTGCAACCAACCTCTTAATACATACACATATTCATTGAATCAAGATCTAAATAGCTAGGATTTAAACAAACACGTTGTATTATAAGTATAGGAAATAAGGAAAGATGCAAAATAAGGTAAACATAGTCCTTTTTACTTTTAGGTTCTGTTTGGTTGGAAACTACTAGATTTTAGGCAAGGAATATTGCTACATCATATCAAGATGTTAATGGAGGCACACCCATCAAACAAAATTCAAGAAAAGTGAAAAAGTTGGTTGAGAGATTAACACTATGTTGGCAATTCTCTATTTTTGAAGAAAAGTTATAAAATTTCAGTATTTAAGAAGTGGCGATTCTATGTTTCATTCAATAGAAACGTCTTACAAAATACTAGTAGTATCGTTTAGTGGGAGTTGACATGATTGATTTTTACGAATATTATTTTATTGAATAAATACTATTTAATTTCGGAATAATATCACGAATAATTAATTTTAGGGCCGACCTTAATAAAGTTAATATTATGAAATCAATCTCAGACAACCAGAATTTAATTTATAGCAACTTGTGAACACTCATATTTCTATTGGCAAAGCCCAAAATATTTAAAAACTAAGCAAAGGCCCAAAATCCACAGTCCATTATACAAAATCCATCACAATCCAACACGCGTTCCATCATTATTGCACTTGGCAAAAATTGCAATTTGCGGGTGATTCGTACCGTGGCTTGCTGTACATCCGGTCAGAGTTCAGGTTCAGGCTCGGCTCAGGACTCCAATCAGAGCTCGATTTTCTCTCGAACCGAAACGTACGCCTTGCTGAAGCAGCAGTTGGAAGTAGCTGCCAAATCTGAGGTAGACTCACTGTTTCATATTCGCGCATTTCTCTGTTTATTTCTGTTATTTTCAATCAAATGCTTAAGTAGCACACTCGTGGTAAATTTATTGAACGCGTGAGTGTCTTCACTCTATGTTTAATCTGTAAACTTGATTTATCATCATGTTTTATTGTGCTGGTCTGAAAATTTTCTGCATCTCCCATTGCCTGTGTCTATTAATTGTGAATATTGGCTATGTCTATTCATTGTGAATATGTTTGAGCCATGGATGGATGCTAATAGATTTATGTAAACCATTTTCTCTAGAACAAGGCATATATTATTAATATGGTATGCTGATGGGGATATAAGCGATTAATGTGGACAACATGAAGTGACCAATATGTACACAAAGTAGGCAATACTGCCTGCTTGTTGATCTATTCGTAAGCTTTTGCTCTGTTCACACAGTTGGATCAATGTGTTAGAAGTGATAGCAAAGGTGATCCGGCCACAGTGTGCAATGCCGAGTTGATGAGCCTTGCTGATCAATGTGTGAGAGCAGAGTGTCCTACACGAAAGAAACAAATCACTAACTCCACAAGCCAAAGTCATAAATGAGACAAGAGTCAATGCAACATGTGGCGCACGAGAGAAGCCAATCACCGGGCTCACACGAGCTGCAGCTGCGAATGAGCCAAGAGTGACAGCTAAGGTGCAGGACCACCCTTGTACTTGGAGAGATGTGTTAATCAAAGGATGGAAGAAGAAAGATGATTTGCAGAGTTTGTTTTGATTAAGAATGTAAAGCATGTTTTAGTTTAGTACGAAGTAGATTAGTGCAAGATTCTAGATCATTCGAACGTTGAGTATATGTAAGGAATCTTGTTACTTTGTTCAATCAATAAAAAGATTATGAACTCTCTCTAAACACATTACTAGCATATTCAAGTTTGTATTTCTTCTTCATGGCTTCCGCAACATCTTTTCATGGTATCAGAGCGGGATCCTTTTGATCCCGTCTCTCCTACCCTTGTAGCCTAGTTTCTTGTTCTATTTAAAAAAAAATGGCAGAAGCTAATGAAACCATACCAGTGGCAACACTGCCACCGATTTTCTCTCAATTGCCTCCAATCTCAGTCAAGTTTTTTTTTTCTCAAACACCATCATGGTGGGGGGTTAAACCAATCTCAGTGTATGGCTACGGCCTTGAAGGATTTGTCACAGGTGAGGCTGATCCTCCTCCACAGCTGATTCCTGATCAAGATGGAGAGTCAATGGTGTCAAATCCAGCCTACATAGGTGGCAAAGGCAAGACAGGAGAGTAGTTGGATGGCTCTTATCCTCGTTGTCAGAAAATGCTGTGATAGGGCTCAGATCTGCCAGAGATATATGGAGTGCACTGGAGACCTACTTTGCAAGCCGCTCCACAACCAAGGTGATGCAATATCGCCAGCAGATGCTGAATTTGAAGAAAGAAGGAATGTCTATGACTGATTATTTGGGTAAGATGAGAACCTATTTTGATTTGCTTGGATCTGTTGGTTGTAGAATTTCAGAAGCTGAGCAAGTACTCCATATTCTGGGAGGACTTGGCCAAAACTATGATCCTGCAGTGTGTGCAGTGACATCTAGATTAGATCCATAGAGCATTGGAGATGTTAGTGTCTTTTTACTCAGTTTTGAGTTAAGAATGGAATCAACCTGAACTAATTCCAGATGGATCTCAACCTTCTTTGAATTTGGTCCAGCAACAATCTGGACAGAAAAGAGATACAGAGAATTTCAACAACAACAGATTTGAATCAGGATATGGAAGAGGATTTGGAGGAAGATTTCATAGAGGAGGCAGAGGTGGAAGAGGCTATGGCAGAGGAAGCAACAAAATTGTCTGCCAGCTGTGTGAAAAACTGAAAAACCTGGCCATTCTGCAGCAAAGTGTTGGCATAGGTTTGAGCAGAACTACACACCACCTCAAGTTCAGTTTAGAGGAAGTGCTCCTCAACAACAAAATCAAGGATTCTTCAATCCTTCAGCTCATCTTGTTCAATCAGTGCCAAGATCTCCATCAGGCTCCTTCTCTGTTGGAACTCCATCAGAATTCAGTTATGCTTCAAATGCTTCATCAAGCTGGTATCCGGACTCAGGAGCAACACACCATGTGTCCAATGATCTGAGCAACCTCAACATAAGCACTGAATACACTGGAGGTAAGAATCTTTTGCTTGGTAAATGGACTGCTGTTAATATTGCAATTGTTGGAGAAAGTGTTTTTAAATCTCACTCAGCTAATTTTTCCAGAAAACTTCTTCTTAAAAATATTTTGCATGTACCTAACATCACTAAAAATCTTTTGAGTGTCTCCAAGTTTGCTCAAGACAATTCTGTCTTTTTTTAATTTCATCCCAACTTCTGTTTTGTTAAGGACCTGAGCACTAGGGAAATTGTGCTCAAAGGAACTCTTGAGAGAGGCTTATACCACTTCCTAGTAGATCATACCCCAATCAAACGTGGCATTGTCCCCGCCTCTTCTTACAGTCCAGAGAGTCCAGCTGTTCATTTCCCTGAGCTTGGCCAACTCACAATCCAGCAGCAGTTCCAATCAAGCTTCTAGTCTAGATTTGTCTTTATGGCATAGTAGACTAAGACATCCTACTCTAAATGTAGTTAAACCCGCTCTTTAATATTCCCTATAATGCAATGAAAGATTCTTCACTTTGTTATCCTTGTTGTGTGTCTAAAGTTCATAAACTGCCATGTCCTCAAGTCTTTCTGTCAACATAATTCACCTCTTGAGCTTATTCATAGTGATCTTTGGGGCCCTCTCCAGTTAAGTCTAGAAATGGTTATTCATATTATATCTCATTTATTGATCATTTTTCTAGATTTACTTGGTTTTATCTTCTCAAAAATAAAAATGATCTTGCTACTGTTTTCAAGCAATTCAAAGCAATGAGTGAGAATCTTTTGGGTTCAAAAATCAAAATTCTTCAATCTGACTAGGGAGGTGAGTTTCAGGGTTTAGTTCCCTTTCTGAAAGAGAGTGGGATTGTTCATCGAGTCTCCTATCCATATACCCCACAGCAAAATGGTTTGGCTGAAAGGAAACACAGACACATTGTAGAAACTGGTTTGACCTTGTTAGCTCAGTCTTTTCTTCCACAAAAATACTGGGATGATGCCTTTGTAACTGTTGTTCATTTAATTAATCTCATGCCATCCAAGATTATCAACAACATTTCCCCATATGAAGCTCTTTTCCTCAACAAACCTGACTATTCAGTCCTAAAAGTTTTTGGTTGTCTGTGTTTTCCTCATACTAGGCCCTATAACAAACGTAAACTCCAGTTTAGGTCTGTTAGAGGAACCTTCCTAGGATATAGCCTCTCTCACAAAGGATACAAAGTGCTCCTTCCTCATGGAAAAGTGATTATTACTAGAGATATCATTTTTGATGAATATGTTTTCCCTTTTCAAATTTCTTCTCCTACTTCAGCTACTGCTACTCCAGCAGCCTCACCATGTAATCACTCTTCCTTGCTTCCCATCCTTACACTTATTGTTTTAGACCAAGCAGAGGATGTTTCATCATATCACACTCACTTCCTGTCTCAGATTCTGATAATAGTCCCTCATCACTAGGACAGACTGATACTGATGTACAGCCTCATGACTCACCAATATCATCTCAGCCTCATCAAGTTCCATCATCAACTCAAACAACTCATTCAATGACAACCAGATCAAAATCTGGAATTTTCAAGCCTAGAGTCTTCACTCTTTCTGTGTCCCCTTCTCTTCTACCTAGGTCAGCTCTAGAAGCCCTTCTAATTCCTAACTGAAAATTTGCTATGCTGAGTGAATTTACTGCACTTCTTAACAATAAAACATGGATATTAACAACACTCCCTCCAGGCAAGAATCTTATAGGCTGTACTTCGATTTTCAAGATTAAACTCCATTTATCTGGTGCTATTGCTAGATACAAAGCCAGATTGGTTGCCCAGGGTTTTTCTCAATAGCCTGGCTTTGATTTTAATGAGACCTTCAGCCCTGTTGTGAAGCCTACTACTATTCGAATTATACTCAGTCTAGCAGTCTCTCTTGAGTGGGCAGTGACTCATCTTGATGTGAACAATGCCTTTTTGAATGGTTAACTAAAAGAAGACATTTACATGAAGCAGCCACTTGGTTTTGAAGAAGGTGGACCTCATTTGGTATGTAAACTCAACAAGACAATCTATGGGCTGAAGCAAGCTTCTAGAGCATGGTTCTTCACAGTTCATTCTGTTCTGCTCAGACTTGGCTTCTCTCAATGAAAGTCAGATACTTCCATGTTCATTAGACAGAGAGGTGAGGAGATTATCTATCTACTTATCTATGTAGATGACATGCTTATTACAGGGACCTCTCAAGCTTCAATACACAAGGTGGTCTCTCAGCTAAACTCCTCATTTTCTTTAAAAGATCTTGGGGAGGTGAGCTTGTTCCTAGGAGTTGAAGTAGTCAAGACTATGGATGGAGGTCTCCATCTCTGTCAATCCAATTATATCAAAGATCTTCTAAAGAAAGCTAACATGACAGGAGCTAAAGGTTGTCCAACTCCCATGATTTCTAGCTCAGAACTGAGCAAGCATTCCGGAGAGCCAGTCTCTAATCCAAAGCTTTACAGAAGCATTACAGGTGCCTTGCAGTATGCATCCATTACTAGATCAGATATCAACTTTGCTGTGACAAGACAAGTCAATATATGGCAGAACCGTTGGACACACATTGGAAGGCTGTAAAAAGAATTTTAAGATATCTTTCAGGAACATTAGATTATGGAATTCAGATTAGGAAGTCCACTGGTGAGATTTCAGCCTTTTCGCACTCAGATTGGGCAGCTGATTTGGATGATAGAAGATCTACAACAGGAGTGTGTGCTTATCATGGAAGAAATCTTGTGTCATGGTGTGTTAAAAAGCAAACTGTGGTTGCTAGATCCAGCAAGGCTGAGTACAGAAGTCTAGCTCAATCAGCTGCAGAGGTAACTTGGTTGTCTTCAATGCTTGGTGAGTTGAAGACTAAGAGGAAAGGCAGCCCAGTGATTAGTGATTTGGGTGGATAACATGAGTGCCATTGCTCTGGCATCAAACCCTGTGTTGCATGCAAGAACTAAGCACATTGAGTTGGATATGCACTTTGTTCATGAAAAAGTTCTGGGCAGGGAACTTGAGTTGAGACATGTGCCAACTGTGGATCAAATAGCAGATATGTTCACTAAGCCCTTGAGCCATCAGCCCTTCGTGAAGCTAAGAGAGAGATTGGGTGTGATATCCTTAGCCTCACTCGGTTTGAGGGGGTATGTTAGAAGTGAATAGCAAAGGTGATCCGGCCACAGTGTGCAATGCCGAGTTGATGAGCCTTGCTGATCAATGTGTAAGAGCAGAGTGTCCTACACGAAAGAAACAAGTCACTAACTCCACACGAGCCAAAGTCATAAATGAGACAAGAGTCAATGCAGCATGTGGTGCACGAGAGAAGCCAATCACCGGGCTCACACGAGCTGCAGCTGTAAATGAGCCAAGAGTGACAGCTAAGGTGCAGGACCACCCTTGTACTTGGAGAGACGTGTTGATCAAAGGATTGAAGAAGAAAGATGATTTACATAGTTTGTTTTGATTAAGAATGTAAAGCATGTTTTAGTTAAGTACGAAGTAGATTAGTGCAAGATTCTAGATCATTCGAACGTTGAGTATATGTAAGGAATCTTGTTACTTTGTTCAATCAATGAAAAAGATTATGAACTCTCTCTAAACACATTACTAGCATATTCAAGTTTGTATTTCTTCTACAAGGCTTCCGCAGCATCTTTTCACAATGGAATACTGTAGTCATGCCTAGATTAATGGTGGAGTATGACAATTCCTTAAGTTAGTGACTAAAGATGAGCACAATTATTTCACCAATCTGTGCATGTGTTGATAGTGTCTTTGAGTCTAGTTGGATCGTGTAGTCCTTTAAATACCCATTCCTATGTATTGTAACTCCAAGTTATTACCCAAAGTAAACCTCCTTTAATAGTTTTATTAAGTTTGAATTGGATAGTTTCCCAAGTAATGAATGCTCTGATGTAATTTCTTATAGGGGCTGGTCTTGTACTGTTAGTGTTTTATCTTTTCTTTTTAATATTGGTTTAGGATTACAAAGAAGCTGCTAGAATTCGTGATTCCTTGAAATTATTTGAGGATGAAGAGCCAGTTTTGCGTCTCCGAAGATTGTTAAAAGAGGCCATTGCAGAGGACAGATTCGAGGTACACACCCTTTCTTGCAGCTACAACATTTTCGTTCTCTGTGTTACAATTAGATACACATTTTCGTGATGAGCTTAAGGAAATTGCACCTCATTTTCTCTTGAAGTGCTCAAGTGATGCAACAACCTTGGTATGCAGTATCATTCATTTATTTTATTTTGTCAGTTTGTATCTGGAGTGATATATTCTAGCTTTCATGCTGTCATGTAATTTCTTTGATCTGCAACCTAAGCTGAATTCTTTTCTCAATTGGGGATCTATCACTGTAGTCACTAGTGCTTTTCTAACTACTCATCAGATCTAATATACTCTGTCATATGAGCTTGCAGAATTCCATGCACGAGTTCTGAAACTAATTGCTTTGCTTCTCTTGAAGCTGCACTTTTTTGCATCATTAAATAATTTAATTACATATAGTCACTGTTTTTAAGCTAGTGTATAGCTCGATCTATTTGGCCCACTAATATTCAATTGATAAGGCCCCGTGATGCGCCATGTGCATTAAAAAAAAATCACATAAGGGATTAGATTCCTAGGGACTATAACATATAACTTGATTCATTTGATAAACCTGATCATCTTATGGGGATTTTGGTCATAGAATTTTACTTTTTCTTTTGTTGAATGGATAAATTTTTTGGAGCTAGATGTATATTGGTGATCGTATTGTGTTCCTGCTTTCTGATTCTGGGTCACTCAGTGTTGTGCTATCCCAGGCATGGGTACTCATAGTATTAGCATGTATACAGCTACTTAATCACATTCTTTTCCAGGGTATCAGAGTTCAAGTTAGGAGTGTTTACATTGAAGGTCGAAGCCAGCCTTCCAAAGATCTTTATTTTTTGGCTTATAGGATTAGAATAACAAACAATTTAGATCACGCTGTACAACTTCTTAGAAGGCATTGGATTATAACTGATGCCAACGGAAAAACTGAGTGTCCAGTAAGTTTTGATAACTTTCATGTCTTGAACCCTCACTTTGTTGATGATTATTTATTTACTGCGTGTAACTGAGCGCTCTGCTATTGCACTGTAGTGGTCGGGGTGATAGGTTAACAACCTGTTATACTTCCCAACACTAGTTTCGAGTATTCATCTGCTTGTCCATTGAGTACACCCAGTGGAAGAATACTATTTTTATGGTTTGAAAATAAATGTATGACATTAAACTTGCTAAATCCGATGGGTCTTTAATATGTCTCTGATGATTATAGGAGGGTGACTATGGGATGAAGCATATCGATAAACTAAATGCTCGAACATTCAACGTGGTAATTGCCCCCTTTTCTCTTTCAATATTTGGAGACGGTGTTGATAATATTTGAGAGACTACCTAAGTCACACGAGACCAGTATTTATTACTGAATTTTGATATTGTTTGATTTTGTATGTTGTAGCTATCAGTGGAAATCAAACGTAGTGTATAGAGGCATGCCTATTTTATGTTTGTAAAATAAATCATGAGCCTCTATCTCTACATAGAAAAGTGTTACTAAATTCAGAAAACGTAGCTTCCTATTGGCTAGCATTCGTGAAATTCTCATCTAAACTGATGTAACCTAAGTGGCACTCGGTCTTGATATATATATATCTACTTCAACTCGGCATTGTGCTGCTCTGCATTGTATTTAACGTATTTGTTTGGCCTGTGACTTTCGACTCACATGTTTGGTGTTGGTGGACACTGATCATGATCCATGACTATCAGGTGGTTGGTTTTACACGAGTTTTTGAGCTTTAGTTTTGTTATCTCATATATTCTCGAAGCTCAGTTCGTTGAACCAACATTTTCCCATCTCCACAAAAAAATCAATACAACCTTGTAAACTGCAATGAAAATAAAAATACTGAGAAACCGAGGCTTGCCAGCAGGAAGCTTCCCGTCTAAAATATGAGTAGTTATTTCGTTACTTGTACACTGTCCAGGAAATTGTTAATGTGGACTAGATGTTAACGGTTGGATTTTCCAGCATCCATGAAGAATGGACAAAAATATCTGGGACATAATGCTTGCTTCTCAATCTTGCCTCTCGTATTTGTCGTTGACATGTCACGCCTAAAGGATTGCAGTCTACTAATTCAATCTTTGTGAACACTCCTGATTCAAATTCCCAGTGAATTTCTTGCAAATTGTAGCAATGTTTCAAGCTTAGGCAGCAAAGCCATGGGAAGCTTCCCTTTACCACCATCCATTCTTCCAAATCAGTGTCTTCAATTGTAAGATATTGAAGCTTCAAGAATCCGTTCTCTTGTACTTCCCATCCCGGGCCTTGGAAAGCATAGCTTCGCAACTTGAGCACCTGTAGATTTGGCAACGAAGCAATTGGTCCCATGCATAACAAGATTATTTGAAACAAGCTGCTCATTCAGACACGCTTTGCTGTGATGCTCCAAATCTTGGATGTTATAAGGTTCGAGAAATCCCTCTGCAGTCCACATCTTGATAAGCTTGGATTCGGAAATCTCATAATTTTGACGAAAAACTCCCATATAAAGAAAGCACGCCTTTAAATGCCAATGCAAGTTGTCATAGCTTGGAAAAACTATCTCACATATTTCGTTGTATGCATCATTGTATACTTTGTGATTCTTCCTTGACATTACCTCACTCCAACACTGAACTGTTTTTACTCGATACTTTGATAGGAAGCCAGCAACCTTGACGATCATAAGAGGAAGACCTACACAATTCTCAGCCACTTTCCTCCCAACTCTCTCAAGTTGGTACGAGCACGATTCTTCCCCAAACACCTTCTCACGAAGAAGATCCCAACTTTCTTCTTTATTCAGCAACTGCATATGCAAGTCTGCTACGCCTCGTCCCCCAACATGCTGTAGCCTACTGTGAGCAAGATTCGACTTCCATCTTTGTCGCAATGACACAACTTTGCAATCTCTACTAAGAGATTAGAGCATCCACAACCGTGCTCTTACCAGCGGCACGGATGTGGGCCCGGGCGGTACTATTAATGCCTGCTCTCTGGCAAGAGCACAACACCCACAACTGTGCTCTTCCGCAAGGACGAGCACAATTAATATAAAATTCAATTACACAAAAACATTTCATAATACTAAAATTCATTAAAAAAACCACAATAAAAATAACAAATTACAAATAAAATAAAAAGACATAATTAAAATCCTAAAAATTAAAAATTACATAATTAAAATACTAAAAATTAAAAATTACATAATTAAACTCCTAAAAATTAAAAATTACATAATTATTGGCTAATATAACCCGAGGAAGACTACGCATCCGGCGGCACCAACCCCAATTGTTTTTGGAGACCCAATATCATGGACTCGTGCGTTTGAAGTTGCGTGGGGGGTCATAGTTGACCTATCGGCCATATTGAGTTGGGCCAAAAGGGCCCACAACGAGTTGTTCGGGGGTGGAGGTGGAACATAGGGTGCGGGTTCGGGAAGCAGGGGCAGATGGAGTCGCGGCGCGACGTCGTTCGGCCGCCGCCTTCTTCCTACCTTGCGGTCGGCGTCGGGAACCGCTTGGTTGGGCATCGGGGCTACCCAAGTTAGCTTCGGCGAGTTGGCTAGCCACTTCTTCGCCGGCGTCGGATAGGGATGCCGACCGTGAGCGTTTGGAGGAGCCGCTAGAGGAGGATGTTATGCCTCCCTTATACTTCGGGTGCGTCCGCGTCTCCTGCCAAACGTTAAGATATTTGAACGACTTACCGTTCATGGATTGGTAGGTGCTCAGCGAGGCGGTGATGATGTCGACCTCGCTTCGGCCGCTCCCGGCATTCCGGGACTCCTGGATGAAATAGCCGTTGAACTTGCCAATTTCTTCGTTGGCTCGGCCGATGCAGTTGCGCACCATACTCTCGTTGCGCTCGATCGTTCCCGGCGGCCGGTGTGCATTGTACCGGCTAGAGACGCGCCACCAAAAGTGATCGCCGGATTGGTTCGTTCCAACCACCGCATCTTCGGAGATTTCCAAGTACGCCTTGAACAATCTTTCCATCTCCGCCGGTGAGTACGGTGTGCGGACACCGGCGCGAGATGGAGGATTCGGCATTTGGGAAGGGGCGCGAGGCCTAGGCTCCGGTGTCCACCCGTAGCGCCCATCGGAGGGCACCTTGATCGTCGATTGGGTATGGCCGGTAGCCACTCGGAACGCCCGAATCTTGGGTGAGAGGAGAGGCCGAATATTCCGTTTCCGGACTATGAAACGGTTGCGAACCGAACCATTCGGGGTTCCAACCGTGAGAGCCGCTTGGGTTGTCGTCGTTACCGGACATAGTGGTGTTGTAGGGTGTGAGAGGAAGATGAAAATGGCTATGAGAGATTGATGATGAGAATTGTGTAGTGAAAGTGTGAATTTTTTGGAGTGAAATTGGGGGTATTTATAGATGAAAGTGTGTATTTTTGGGGTAAAAAAAAAAAAAAAAAAATTAAAAAGTGGGGAAAACGGTTATAAACGGATATAATTTTTTGGGGAAGTGAAATTTTTTTTTTTTATTTTTTATCGATTTTTTAATAAAAATCCGATTTTTAAAAAAAAAAAATAAAAAAATGTTTGAAACCAACGGCTATGCCGTTGGCGAATCAGAGACCGCCACGTGTGCGTCCGCTGGCACGGACGTGCTCGATACATCGAGCAGCGCCGTGCCAGCGGCGCGGTTGCAGCGGTGGCGGTCCTTCGCCTTGCCGCTGGCACGGACGGCGGTGGCGCCAACCGCCACCGCTGCGGATGCTCTTAGTTTCCCATACATTATCCAGCACAATGAAGAAACCTCTTTCCCTTCAAACTCTCTCTAAAGGAGTTAGCTACAATTTCTTCCCCCTTATCACGCATTTCATATCTATTAGAATCCAATTGTGCTAGAATGTGCCCTAGGATTTTTTTTCCAATCGACATTTTCTCCCTACTTTCACCCACGCGCGGACATTCAAAGTAATCTAAAATCAAAGGGATCTTCGAAAAATTTCCGAGCAAGAGTAGTCTTACCGATGCCAGCCATCCAACGAGCGCCACGACTTTGAATCTGAGCAACTGTTCAATTACAGTGAGTTGATCTCTGAGTTCTTTGTACACGTCCGATAATCCGAAGATCGCAGACTTCTCTCCACCAAAATCAGCTGTGGACGAATCATCATTATCTTCTTCTTCTTCATCATCAGGCGATAGTGGTTTTTCCAGCTCTTTGATGTATTCTTCCTCCATCTTCTTCAATGCGTCGATGAAGAAATCAATCTCTGGTTTCAGATTCTGCAGATCTAAGGAGAGTTTAACTTCGTCTCCAAAGATTTGTAGAGAAAATCGGATTTCTAAGCTATTTGGCCTTTAAAATTACGTAAATGTACCCATTTTGTTATCAATTCCATTTATGGGAAAAACGCCTACGAGAATGGCGTGTTTATAAATGAAAACACCAGTGATATTAGCGTGTCTATACGCAAACACAATTGGGCGTTTTACAATGGCAACCGTATTTGCTCGTATTATTAACCCAAAATACTTAAATTTTAAACATGCTAACTTCTTTGGCGTGTTATAGTAAAGACGCCAATCTTGATGGCGTGTTTAAGTAATAAAAACGCCAAGATCATTGGCATGTTTAACATAAAAAACGCCAACCTGGTCGGCGTTTTCCGGTGTGAACCATATATCACAGATCTCCCCCAAATCGCAGACCCTAGTCACATTCCCTCCCCAAAACGCGAAAAAAACCTTCCCAAAGCTGAAAAACGCGAAAACACTTGCCTTGGTCGGGTCAACCCGGTGGTGGATTGAAGCGTGTAGATTTCGATTTTGGCTCATTTCTTCCAAATATTAGTACTCGCAATCGGTTAGTATATCTAATTTTTAACTCATTCTTCCAAACATTAGTCTACCAATATTTGATGGAGTATTATGATAGTATATATTGTAGTGTAATTTATATAATTATTTGATGGATTGTTATAGTATTATAAATTGTATTGTAATTAATAGAAATATTTTGAGTCGTTGTTATGGTATTATATGTTGTAGTATATCTAATTTTTTACCCATATTTGATAGGTTGTTATGATAGTATATATTGTAGTGTACTGTAAAGAAATATATTTGACCAATATTTGTGTTTGACATTAATGCAGATAGTATGACGTGGTGTGTCCATTTATATTGGGGTGGAAATATAATTCCCGGAACAGTTATTTCATATGATCCTCCTTTTGCAAAAGGATTGATTATGTTGGATGAAAGTATTTCCTACGATAAGCTTGTGGAAACAATTTGTGAAAAAATGGGGATAAACAGATTTGAAAACAAACTTCAAATAGTATGGAAACGTCATATATTCTATGGATCTTCAATCACGTATATATGTATTTTACCAGAAGAAGTATACATGCCACTAATGTTTAGTGAGAGTATGACTACAGGAGGTCAAATTGAATTGTATGTTGAGTATTCGTCAATTACTCAACAACATAGTCATCATCTCATGAGTAATGATGTTGGTACGTCTACGAGAGGTCGAGAAACCATATTTCGCTGCAACACAAGATTTTGATGTTGGTACGTCTACGAGAGCCAAGAACCATGCTTCGATACAACACAAGATTTTGATATTGGAGGCGTGCATTTATGGGACAGTGACACCCAGCTGTGGTTGAGGACATAATTGGTCCTGATAAAGCCGACTTTCTTGATCCACAATCACCTTATGATTCTGAAGATGTCGATCCGGTTAGTACAGATTCAGATGGTGCTTCGTCGGATGAGGACCAATTTGTTGCTCCAAGAACATCCATTCCGGTTGGAGAAACAATGGTTGGAGAAACATCAATTGGAGGAAGAGCAGTACGAGAAAGAGTAGTTCCACAGTTCCCACATCCTGGTATGAACTATTTTCGCACCTTACCAGGTCCATATGATAGTTTTGATCCAAAAAACTTTGAGTCTGATGATCTCAATGTGCATTATTGGAGTGAAAAAGATCCGAGCAATGTCGGTTTGCATACTAAATTTAAAACCAAATTGGAATTGAAGTCAGCTGTGACTTTTTGGCATGTGGAAAAAATCCGACAATATACAGTTGTTGAAAGCAAAGGAAAGAGATGGCAAGCAGTTTGTAAGTGGCCACAAGGAAATCCGAAAGATAAGTCCTTACCGCCATGTTTGTGGGAGTGCAAAGCAACATTGAGGAAGCATGATGAACACTGGCAAATTAGAGTGTTTAGCACTGCTCATACTTGCATGGGGGATCGTAATTATAATGGGCACGCTAATCTTTCGTCGGTATGATAGCGTTGAGTGTTCGACATCAGATAGAAAACGATCCTTGCTACAAGGTAAAAGCAATTGTGGCGGATATTGAAAATAGATTTCATGTGAAAGTTAGTTACAAGAAAGCATGGTATGCTCGGAGGACAGCTATTGAGCTTGTGTATGGTTCGTGGGAGTGGAATTTCAAAGTTTTACCAGCTTATTTGAATGAGTTGCAAAGACAAAATACTGGCACAATTGTCGAATGGTTACATGATGAAAGATTAAGCAACGGTATGAACAAGGTTTTCAAGTACATCTTTTGGGCTTTTGGTCCAGCTGTGGAGGCTTTTCAACTATGCAAACCAGTTTTAACCGTTGATGGAACTCATCTACGTGGACGATATCGAGGTAAAATTCTTATTGCCGTTGGATTTGATGCTATAAGAAATGTTTGCCTATTGCATATGCCATTGTTGATGAGGAAACCATACAAAGTTGGAATTGGTTTATGGAACGTATTATAATTCACGTAGCCAAGCATGAAATACGTGTAATATCTGATAGGCATGTGGGAATCATAGATGCAATGAATTCTCCCATATGGAAAGAAGAACCCAATGTGGGGCATCACAGATTTTGCATGGTACATGTTAGAAAGAATGTTTTGCAGAATCACAAAGGCATCATGGTAAAAAAACTTGTTTGGAAAATTGGTATTGCTACCAAGAAACGCAAGTTTAAGATCAGACGTCGTTTACTTCGAACCATCAACAACGAGGCTGTGCAGTACCTTGATGCCATGGAGTTAGAAAAATGGAGTTTGGCGTATGACAAACACAAAAGATGGGGTGAGATGACCACTAATATGGTGGAATCTTACAACAATGTGTTGAGAGGCGCAAGACAACTCCCAATTAAAGCTTGCATTGATCTGATATTTTGGAGGACAATAGAATGGTTTAATGAGCGGTCAATTGCATCAACACAGTGTGCCACACCACTTACCCCGTGGGCCCATGAAAAGGTGTGCAAAAATGATGTAAAAGGTCAATTACATAATGTGAGAGTCCCAAACACAATTGCAGGGCTTTACGTGGTTCGAACAAAGCGTCGAATTGGTGGAAAGGGCGGTAATAAGTGGAAGGTAAAGTACTTGGAGTCGAACTGCAAATGTCAAAAGTGGCAGATGTGGAGACTTCCATGTTCACATGCAGCGGCAGTTGCGCGGTTTAGAAACGAGCCCATGCTGTCGCTTGTTGATAACGTATACCGCACAAGTGTTTGGGTACACCAATATTCTACGGTGTTCAATCCAATCAGACACCAAGATTATTGGCTGTGCCTGAATGGACTTTGCAATGTTCACGAGCCCAGTTAATGCCTAAAAGTCGAGGTCGATATCGTACTACTAGGATTCCTAATCAGATGGATGTCCGTGAAGCTGACCAGCCACGAGCCCGACGCCGATGTAAACATTGTTGTCAACCAGGGCACGACAGACGCAACTGCCCGAATGCTTCTTCAAGGATGGATACTCAGTTGGTAGATGATGTCGCTGACGATTTTATGCCTCCACCTCCATCAAGATCTGCAGTTCGAGGTCGTCATTCTATCAGCCACACTGATGATGCCGATCACGATGTTATGCCTCCACCTCCACCAAGATCTGCAGTTCGAGGTCGGCATTCTGTCAGCCACACTGGTGGTACAGGCGAAGACATCGGGCTCAGTGATATCCCACATTCTCCACCTAGGTCTTCTGTGCGAGACGATTTGTTCGGGGTTGATTTAGAGACTGACGTTGTGCAAGATACTCCTCCGTCTAGACTCTCCACCGCCAGAATCGGGAAGGGTATCCGTAGCTTCTTTACCCGGAGAATGCGAGACAATTGAACGTGTAACAACTATTTAGTTGAATTGAACATTGTTCTGTTTATAATCGTAGTTATTTATTGAATTGAATTGAACATTGTAACGTATTCATATTGATATTTTGAACTATTTATATTACTTATTGGTCCACGATAGGAACAAACACGCCATTCCAAGTTGGCCTTTTTATATCACTAAGATTTTGTATAAAACGCCACCAATTGGCGTTTTATACTTGGGGAAAATTTGGCCAAATTTTCCTACGTTGTAGCGGACATTCTGCATAAAAACGCCGACTACAGTGGCGTTTTTTATAAAACGCCAACTATATAGGCGTTTTCCATCTACAAAATGTAAATTATGAGCGAATAACACGAAGATTGATGAACATAAAGCTTAAAAAATGAATTAGTGAACAACTTACGCGCTTGCACATGGTAGATAGTCTGTATGCACGGGATCTAGCATCCTCGGTCTAATATTTGGGATTCTCTCCCAAGCCCACAGCTGTAATAGAGTTAAGGCTCCCCCGACATCCGTCCTCTTAGCAACGGCAACTTCACACAAATTGTGATACAAGCAAGCAAGCGTCGCACCACCCCAGCTATAGGTAGAACACCGTTCTATATCCATGAAAAATTGCAGGTAGAAGAACGGAATTTTATTTCCGGTGGCATTCGGGATCATCAGACCACCAAGTAATAGCAGACAATAGATACGAGCCCGCTGAGCATATATGTTGTGATCGTGCTCATCATTCAGCTCAATCCTCAATTGACGCGATAAGCTTGTCTGCTTAAAAGCCATTTCCTTCAACTCGGATGCGTCCGGTATGAATCCTAGAAAATCCAAACACCTGTCCTGCCAATATCCCGGTTGTGTCGGGGGATGTAACCCGTCTCAGCCTCTCCATCAACTTTCAGGCCCCATAAAACCTTCACGTCTTCCAATGTTACAGTCGCTTCACCGACTGGGAAGTGAAACGTGTGAGTCTCTGGCCTCCAACGTTCAATCAAAGCGGTGATAAGATGGTGGTCAATGTCCTTTGGCTGACCACACCTCAATAAACCGCCGAACCCCATCTGGTCCACTAGTGCCAAAACACGGTGATGTATGGGAACACTCCAAATTATTCCTTCATATCGTCGGCAGCGTACGTATTCGGATGGAACTCCTGCCCATATGTTATTAGAACGTGTTGTCTCTGAAGATACAGTACAGAAGGATCCGCAGGACCACACGCAAGCCGACGAGCAGAAGTCGAAGATGATGCCATAATTTACCTACACAGCATTTATAATCCAAATTTAACATTTACCAAACATAAATCATTTCAATAATTACATACAATTTAATCCAATTTCACAAAATGGAACACCAAAATCAAATAATTCACAATACACAAATTCACCTACACAACATTTCACATCCAAAATCATAACACAATTCATCTACACAAAATTGACAATTTCAATTACAAATTTGTCCAACCTAACAATTTCAATTTGTCCAATTTCAAATAGCCCACCTAACAATATAAACAAAATTAACAATTCAAACTAAACAATATACATTAACCAAAACCAACATAAACCAAATCAATTTGCCCAATTTTTTTGCTATAACAACCCTAGGGTTTAGGTTTATAATCAATTTTATATATAAATTCACTTAAATCCAAATAATCCAACATAATAACCAACACTAATGTCATTCAAACAATCCAAATGCATAATATTTCAACTCAATTCACAACCCATTACAAACCCTAGCTAACTATCCAACAATTACTCTAATAATGTAAAAGTAAAAGATAAACATACTAACCGAAGAAAATATATGAATTTGGGGAAGAATAGCACCGATTGATGAATGGAGGGTGAAATCACGGAGAGGAGGCCGAATTAGCGGATATTGGCGCTGCTTGGAGAAAAATCGCAGAGTGTGGGTGTGGCTGTGATGTTTTCGCGATTTGGGGGTGGAGGCTGGGGTATATCAGCCTGTTAAAACACGCCACTCAAATTGGCGTTTTTCTGTTAAACACGCCGATGTTATTGGCGCCTTTTTTTTTAAAAACGCCGATGTTATTGGCGTCTTGCGTTTAAAAACGCTGATTTTATTGGCGTCTTTGCGTTTAAACACGCCGATGTTATTGGCGTATTTGCGTAAACACGCATCTAAAATTGGCGTGTTTTATATAATACACGCCAACACAATGGCGTGCTTTAACGTAATGATAATTGGAAAGAATACGCCCAAAATACGGCACAAGTATAAAAACGCCGTCTATGGGCGTCTTTACGTTTAGACACGCCAACTTCATCGGCGTTTCCCCATAAATGGAATTGATAACAAAATGGGTACATTTACGTTATTTTAAAGGCCAAATAGCCTAGAAACGCGATTTTCTCAAGATTTGTAGCTGTGAAGCTACTTCATCTGAGAGTATGATTCGAATACGGGGGTAATTCTTTTTTAGTTCTAGGGTGATTCGAATACGAGGGGTAATTCTTTTTTAGTTCTAGGGGGTTCTTCACATTCTATAACTGTACTAAACTTTTTTTAAATTCCGATTTTGGGAGAGACGACATGCCCCCTCATGCGTCGTCGTTAAATGAAACGCATGACCGTGATGCGTTTTAGGCCCGCCAACTCTTTCCTCTTACTATGGAAGCCTCGCACAAATAGTGATACAAGTACGACAAAGCCGCACTTTCTCAACTAATATTGTGCACCTCGTCCGGATCCTCAAATGCATTCAACCACATAAAAGGAACCTTACACCCCGTGGTGTCTGGTAGAATGAGTCCTCCTAACAAAATTAGGGCATGGATACGTGCCCTTTGGATGTAGACATAAGTAGGTAGGTTATCACCCAAAGGTATCATCGTTTGATTGATCAGAGCGGTCATCAGTATGCCGCCTTGCTTAGTCTCTGATTGTGTATCGGGTATCCATACCAACAAAACTCGGCACTTGCTGGGCCAATCGATATATCCGACATGATGATCACGGCCTGTGAAAGCACGACCGTCCGCTCTTAAGCACCACAATGCTTGCACATCTTTAAGGTGACTGTCGCCTCTCCAAACGGTAGATGGAAAGTGTGCGTCTCCGGCCTCCAACGCTCAACCAAAGCTGTGATAAGCTCATTGTCGCCTTCATCGACTTCCCACATTCCATCACGCCTCGGAAACCAAAATATTAAGCAAATGTCTCACATCGGCATGAATATCCACATCCCATATCTTACTTCCA